>NC_135831.1:1106455-1171379 GCF_964213995.1 Mustelus asterias
GAACGGTATGCTTTGTCTGTACAGGGCGCAAGAAACAATACTTTTCACTGTGTCCCAGTACATGTGACAATAATAAATCAAATCAAACCCAATCCCTCAGAGAGTAGCGGAGAGAGTCACTGAATAGATTCAAGGCTAAGTTTGAGATTGCGATCTAAGGTTACGGGGTTGTTGGGGAACAGACAGGGATCAGGAGTTCGCCTGATCCTTCCTCCTATCTTCCCGTGTCAGCCCCTTATCAAACAAAGATCAGTTTTGACATTTACAATTGACCCCAATAGAAACTAGCAGCAGGAGGAGGCCATTCGGCCCTTCCAGCCTGCTCCACCATTCATTATGAATTCACGGCTGATCATCAAATTCAATATCCTGATTCCCCCCCTTCCCCCCCATCTCCCTCGATCCCTTTAGCCCCAAGAGCGATATCTAATTCCTTCCTGAAATCACACAATGTTTTGGCCTCAACTACTTTCTGTGGGAGTGAATTCCACACATTCACCACCCTCTGGGTGAAGACATTTCTCCTCCCCTCAGTCCTAAAAGGTTTACCCCTTATCCTCAAACTAAGAACAAATAGAACAAAGAACACAGTGGAACAGTGACTAGCACTGCTGCCTCACAGTGCCAGGGACCCGGGGCAGCACAGTGGAACAGTGGGTTAGCACTGCTGCCTCACAGTGCCAGGGACCCGGGGCGGCACGGTGGCACAGTGGTTAGCGCTGCTGCCTCACAGTGCCAGGGACCCGGGTTCAATTCCCAGCTTGGGTCACTGTCTGTGTGGATCGTAGAATTATAGAATCCCTACAGTACAGAAGGAAGCCATTCGGCCCATCGAGTCTGCACCGACTACAATCCCACCCAGGCCCTATTCCCGTAACCCCACACATTTACCCTGCTAATCCCCCTGACACTAAGGGGCAATTTAGCACGGCCAATCCCCCTAACCTGCACATCTTTGGACTGTGGGAGGAAACCGGAGCACCCGGAGGAAACCCACGCAGACACGAGGAGAACGTGCAGACTCCGCACAGGCAGTGTCCCGAGCCGGGAATCGAACCCAGGTCCCTGGCGCTGTGAGGCAGCAGTGCTAACCCACTGTGCCGCTAGTTTGCATATTCTCCCCCGTGTCTGCGTGGGTTTCCTCCGGGTGCTCCAGTTTCCTCCCACAGTCTGAAAGACGTGCAGGTTAGGGGTGCATTAACCCGAACAGGCGGCGGAGTGTGGCGACTAGGGGATTTTCACAGTAACTTCATTGCAGTGTTAATGTAAGCCTCACTTGTGACTAATAAATAAACTTTAAACAGTACAGCACAGGAACAGACCCTTCGGCCCTCCTGTGCCGATCATGTTATCCTATCCAGGCCAGCCGCCTGTATCCCTCCATACCCCGTCTGTTCATGTGTCTATCCAGGTAAGTCTTAAATGTGGCTCATGTGTCTGCCCCAACCCCCTCACATGGCAGCGCATTCCAGGCCCCCACCTCCCTCAGAGTTGGCCAGGTCCTGTGACCCCTCGTTCTGGACTCCCCCCACCATCGGGAACATTCTTTCTAACCTTGTTAGAATTTTATAAGTTTCTATGTGATCCCCTCTCTGGTGAACTAACACAACGACAATAATCTCTCCCTCAATGTCAACAAAACGCAGGGCACGGTAAGAAGTCTCACAACACCAGCTTAAAGTCATCAGGTGATGAAGGGGCAGCGCTCCGAAAGCTCGTGCCGGCAAATAAACCTGTTGGACTTTAACCCTGGGGTTGTGAGACTTCTTACTGTGCCTCACCCCAGTCCAACGCCGGCAACTCCACATCATGGCTATCGACAAAACGAAGGAGATAGTCATCGACTCCAGGAAGCGTCGATGAGGACATGTTCCTGTCGACATCAACGGAGTGGGAATGGAGGGATACAAAAGAATGGTCTTGTTTGGACCAGGGAGCGGCACGGGCTTGGAGGGCCGAAGGGCCTGTTCCTGAGCTGTATTGTTCTTTGTACATCAACGGGGATGAAGAGGAAAGGGTTGAAACCTTCAGGTTTTAAGGTGTCCAGACCACCAACAACCTGTCCTGGTCCCCCCCACGCCGACACTATAGTTAAGAAAGCCCCACCAACACCTCTACTTTCTCAGAAGACTAAGGAAATTTACTCTATGAACAGTATGCTTTGTTTTATTTTGAATCATAGAATCCCTACAGCACAGAAAGAGGCCATTTGGCCCATCGAGTCTGCACCGACCACAATCCCACCCAGGCCCTACCCCCAAATCCCTACATATTTTACCCGCTAATCCCTCTAACCTACACATCTCAGGACACTAAGGGGCAATTTTTTTAGCACGGCCAATCAACCTAACCCGCACATCTTTGGACTGTGGGAGGAAACCGGAGCACCCGGAGGAAACCCACGCAGACACGGGGGAGAATGTGCAAACTCCACACAGACAGTGACCCGAGCCGGGAATCGAACCCGGGTCCCTGGAGCTGTGAAGCAGCAGCGCTAACCACTGTGCTACTGTGCCGCCCTGTATAGCGCGCAAGAAACAATACTTTTCACTGCGTCCCAGTGCACGTGACAATAATAAAGCAAATCTATGTACTCTATGAACGGTATGCATTGTCTGTATAGCGCGCAGGAAACAATACTTTTTACCGTATCCCAGTACATGTGACAATAATAAATCAAGTCTATGTACTCTATGAACGGTATGCTCTATCTGGATAGCGCGCAAGAAACAATACTTTTCACTGTATCCCAGTACATGTGACAATAATAAATCAAGTCTATGTACTCTATGAACGGTATGCTTTGTCTGTATAGCACAAGAAACAATACTTTTCACTGTGTCCCAGTACATGTGACAATAATAAGTTAAGTCAAACCAAATCTCTCTCCAGATTCAACAGCAACTTTTTCAAGGGTGTTTGGGGAGGGGAGAGTTCCAGATTCCCTCTGTGTGAGGAAGTGACTCTCTCCCCGAACAGCCCTGGCTCCAATCTGAAGGCTCTTCCCCCACCTCTCGCTACCTCCCATGTTCGGGACTCCCCGCGCCCCACCTCCCCCCGCCCCCCCAACCTCAGCCAGGGGAAATCTCGACCCCCATCGAAACCTTCAATCATCTTGAACCCCTGGAGGATCTCCGCCCCCGAACCTTCCTGCGCGCGACGGGGGTGGGGAACGCAAGCCCGACACCGCGATTGAATATTCATCGAGCGCCTCTCTTCGCAACGAGTCACTGGTGTTGGACTTACCGGAAGGCAGAGTTCCACTGGATCCGTATGCTGCAGGAAAGGGATGATAGCCAGTGAGTGAGTGCAGGTCAGGTCATAAACAGTTTCAACCGCGTGCAACGCTAATCAGTCAGGTGGCTCGCAGCGAGCGGACAGTAACGCGGGAGGCAGCCAGAACCTCAAACAAAACCAACCGCAGAAAGGTATAAAATTCCCAGGTCAGGCTGCAGCTCCACAGAACCTTAGTTTGGGCCTCGTTGTGTACCCGGAGGGTGTGGAGGCTTTGGAGAGGGTACAGAAGAGGATGTTGCCTGGTCTGGAGGGCATTAGCTATGAGGAGAGGTTGGAGAAACTTGGTTTGTTCTCACTGGAGCGACGGAGGTTGAGGGGAGACCTGATAGAAGTCTACAAGATTATGAGGGGCATGGACAGAGTGGATAGTCAGAAGCTCTTCCCTAGGGTAGAAAGGTCAAGTACTCGGGGACATGGGTTGAAGGTGCGTGGGGAAAAGTTTAGAGGAGATGTGTGAGGTAGGTTTTTTACACAGAGGGTGGTGAGGGTGTGGAACGCGCTGCCCGGGGAGAAGGTGGGAGCAGGTACAATAGCGGCATTTAAGGGGCAACTAGACGGAGACATGAATAGGACGGGAATGGAAGGATACGGACTCTGTAAGTGCGTACGGTTTTAGATCAGGCATCATGATCGGCACAGGCTTGGAGGGCCGAAGGGCCTGTTCCTGTGCTGGACTGTTCTTTGTTCAATGCCTTGCAAGTGTGACCATCTTGCTCAAGGACCAGGTGAGCCCAGGAGGCTGCAAGATCTCAGAACAACTCTCTCTCTCTCTCTCTGGAGATGAGCCTCTGCCACCTGGGGTTGGGCGCGAGAGGGCACCTGGCCCAGAACCGACGAAGATGATGCCCGCTGCAGTCCACCATCAACAGGCTCCTGGGGTGGCCCTGGAAGGGGGATGATGGAGGGGGGGGGGGGGGGAAACAGGGGAGGGGATTATGAGGAAAGGGCCTATACTAAAAGAACGAGAGGTGCTTCCATTGACACAGACAAACTTCTGACAGGGTCGACGCGACGGACACACGGAATTAGGAGCAGGAGTCCCCCAGTGAGCCTGCTCCGCCATTCCTCATGATCATGGCTGACCTTGGGCTACCCCTCGACATTCCCGCTCGCTCTCCCGTATCCCTTAACTCCCCGTGTGACCAGAAATCCGCCCGTCCCACAGCCTGAGACATATTCAGCTACGGGGCTCCCACAGTCCTCTGGGAGGAGAGATAGGGAATTCCAAAGATTCACAACCCTTTGAGTGAAGGAACCTCTCCTCATCTCAGTCCTAAAGCACCGCAGTGAATAACCTCATGTTCCCCAGCGATATATCTCCATCTGTCGTTGTGTTAGATTCCACCCCCCCCTCCCCCCCCCGACCTGTCTGACCAGCGGAAACAACCCCTCAGTACCCACCTAATCAAACCCCCTTCGGAATCCTGCAGCGACCAATGAGGGCGACACGGTGGCGCAGTGGGTTGGCACTGCTGCCTCACAGCGCCAGGGACCCGGGTTCAATCCCAGCGGCACGGTGGCACAGTGGGTTAGCGCTGCTGCCTCACAGCGCCAGGGACCCGGGTTCAATCCCAGCGGCACGGTGGCACAGCGGGTTAGCGCTGCTGCCTCACAGCGCCAGGGACCCGGGTTCAATCCCAGCGGCACGGTGGCGCAGTGGGTTAGCGCTGCTGCCTCACAGCGCCAGGGACCCGGGTTCGATTCCGGGCTTGGGGGTCACTGCTTGTGTGGAGTTTGTACGTTCTCCCCGTGTCTGCGTGGGTTTCCCCCAGTTTCCTCCCACACTCCAAAGATGTGGAGGTTCGGCTTCCCTTAGTTAAGTTACGCCCGGACCTATTTGTCTCTTTACCAAAAGCGGAGAGATGGATTCCCCTGGGTGGATCGTCTACAACACATGGTCACAGTCGCAAAGTAAGGGGTCAAACCATCGAGGAGTGAGGGTTTTCTTCACTGGAAAGGGTTGGAATCTTTTCCCCAGGGAGCTGCAGGCACTCGGATGTTGAGCACATTCGGACGGCCGTGGAGATATCTTTAAACTCAAAATGAAGGGAGTGGGGGGAGAAGAGGCAGACGTCCAGCCCCGGACTTGCAGAATGGTGTAGCAGGCTCGATGGGCCAAATGGCCTACTCCTGCTCCGATTGAGGGTATACGGGCCAGGGTGAGTTACTGGAGGGTACACAGGACGAGCGAGGAGAGAACACACAGGGAAAGGGGGAGCGTGGGAATTCATTCCAACATCAAGATTCAAGGAACAACTCAACGCACATCACACGACGGTAATTAACTCGGTATTTAGACGAACAGAAGTTAACGGAAAAATTACAACAAACGAGAAGGACGTCAAACTTTCCGGCAGGATGTGCAATACAGGTGAAGGTCAGAGTGTCAGTCACAGAGAGTTCAGTACTTTCCAATCGAAGTGACAGGGATTCCAAGGACAGGTACAGCACGGGGTTAGATACAGAGTAAAGCTCCCTCTACACTGCCCCCCATCAAACACTCCCAGGACAGGGACAGCACGGGGTTAGATACAGAGTAAAGCTCCCTCTACACTGTCCCCCATCAAACACTCCCAGGACAGGTACAGCACGGGGTTAGATACAGAGTAAAGCTCTCTCTACACTGTCCCCATCAAACACTCCCAGGACAGGTACAGCACGGGGTTAGATACAGAGTAAAGCTCCCTCTACACTGTCCTCATCAAACACTCCCAGGACAGGTACAGCACGGGGTTAGATACAGAGTAAAGCTCCCTCTACACTGCCCCCCATCAAACACTCCCAGGACAGGTACAGCACGGGGTTAGATACAGAGTAAAGCTCTCTCTACACTGTCCCCATCAAACACTCCCAGGACAGGTACAGCATGGGGTTAGATACAGAGTAAAGCTCCCTCTACACTGTCCTCATCAAACACTCCCAGGACAGGTACAGCACGGGGTTAGATACAGAGTAAAGCTCCCTCTACACTGTCCCCATCAAACACTCCCAGGACAGGTACAGCACGGGGTTAGATACAGAGTAAAGCTCCCTCTACACTGTCCCCATCAAACACTCCCAGGACAGGTACAGCACGGGGTTAGATACAGAGTAAAGCTCCCTCTACACTGTCCCCCATCAAACACTCCCAGGACAGGTACAGCACGGGGTTAGATACAGAGTAAAGCTCCCTCTGCACTGTCCCCCATCAAACACTCCCAGGACAGGGACAGCACGGGGTTAGATACAGAGTAAAGCTCACTCTACACTGTCCCCCATCAAACACTCCCAGGACAGGTGCAGCACGGGGTTAGATACAGAGTAAAGCTCCCTCTACACTGTCCCCCATCAAACACTCCCAGGACAGGTAAAGCACGGGGTTAGATACAGAGTAAAGCTCCCTCTACACTGTCCCCCATCAAACACTCCCAGGACAGGTACAGCACGGGGTTAGATACAGAGTAAAGCTCCTTCTACACTGTCCCCATCAAACACTCACAGGACAGGTACAGCACGGGGTTAGATACAGAGTAAAGCTCCCTCTACACTGTCCCCCATCAAACACTCACAGGACAGGTACAGCACGGGGTTAGATACAGAGTAAAGCTCCCTCTACACTGTCCCCATCAAACTCTCCCAGGACAGGTACAGCACGGGGTTAGATACAGAGTAAAGCTCCCTCTACACTGTCCCCATCAAACACTCCCAGGACAGGTACAGCACGGTGTTAGATACAGAGTAAAGCTCCATCTACACTGTCCCCATCAAACACTCCCAGGACAGGTACAGCACGGGGTTAGATACAGAGTGAAGCTCCCTCTACACTGTCCCCATCAAACACTCCCAGGACAGGTACAGCACGGGGTTAGATACAGAGTAAAGCTCCTTCTACACTGTCCCCATCAAACACTCCCAGGACAGGTACAGCACGGGGTTAGATACAGAGTAAAGCTCCCTCTACACTGTCCCCCATCAAACATTCCCAGGACAGGTACAGCACGGGGTTAGATACAGAGTAAAGCTCCCTCTACACTGTCCCCCATCAAACATTCCCAGGACAGGTACAGCACGGGGTTAGATACAGAGTAAAGCTCCCTCTACACTGTCCCCCATCAAACACTCCCAGGACAGGTACAGCAGCGAATGTATCTCAACGTGAGGCTTTCCCTGAGAGAAGGGTTAAAGCAGAATGGGGGAGACAGAGTGTGTGGTTGGAATGTTTCTCTATTCCTGCAATACAGTTAAATTCCACAGTGTGGAGCCAGAGCTCCACGTTGAGACAGAACAGCCTCCTGATTGCTGAGGAATTCGCCCAGCCAGCACCATCTCTCCTGCTCGTGAGCAGGTGCCAAACTCTCTCCCAATCGCTCACACAGGCCCTGTGGTTCATAGAATCCTACAGTGCAGAAGGAGGCCATTCAGCCCATTGGGTCTGTACTGACTACAATCCCACCCAGGCCCTACCCCCATAACCCCATGCCTTTACCCTGCTAGTCCCCCTGACACTAAGGGGCACGGCCAATCCACCTAACCTGCACATCTTTCGGAATGTGGGAGGAAACCGGAGCACCCGGAGGAAACCCACGCAGACACGGGGAGAACGTGCAGACTCCGCACAGACAGTGACCCGAGCCGGGAATCGAACCCGGGTCCCTGGCGCTGTGAGGCAGCAGTGCTAACCACTGTGCCACCAGGGTTAAAGGCCTTCTGGACACACTGACCCCACTCACAAGCCCATTTACACTACAGCACCTTATTGCTATGGCAACACGCTGGCTTTACTCTGCCTCTGGGGGTCGGGCCTGGGTGGGATTGTGGTCGGTGCAGACTCGATGGGCCGAATGGCCTCCTTCTGCACTGTAGGGTTTCTATGATTTCTATGATGAGCTCCGTGTGGGGTCCACATCACCAACCCCACAATACAACACTTCGAGCCGGGCTTCAGGTTCAGAGGTCAGGCTTAGGGTGAACATGTCGCAGTGAGATTGGGGTGCATGGGATGGAGTTAGAGGTGAGGCCAGGGTTCATTCAGGCTGAGGTCGAGGCTTGGGGTGAGGTCGGGGTTCTGCGTGAGGTCAGGGTTCGGGGGGGGGGTTCAGGGTGATGTCGGGGTTCAGAGTTGAGGCCGGGGAGGGTTGAAGTCAGGGTTATGCCAAGGTCAGGGGTTGCGGGTTGGGTCGTGGTTACAGTGACTTCCGATGAGGTTGGCTTGAGGATTGAGGTCAGGGTTGGGGGTGAGAGGTCAGGGGGAATGGGTTGGGGTTAAAGGTCAGGGTTGGGGTGAGAGGTCAGGGGAAATGGGTTGGGGTGGGAGGTCAGGGTTGGGGGTGGGAGGTCAGGGTGAATGGGTTGGGGTTAGAGGTCAGGGGTGTGGGTTAGAGGTCAGGGTGAATGGGTGATGGTGAGAGGTCAGGGTTGTGGGTGAAAGGTCACGGTGGGGGGGTGAGAGGTCAGGGTGAATGGGTTGGGGTGAGAGGTCAGGGTTGGGTGAGGTCAGGGTGAATGGGTTGGGTGAGAGGTCACTTTGGTGTTAGAGGTCAGGGTGAATTGGTTGAGGTGAAAGGTCAGGGTTGGGGGTGAGGTCCGGTTGAATGGGTTGGGGTGAAAGGTTAGGGTTGGGGGTGAGAAGTCAGCGTGAACGGATTGGGGTGAGAGGTCAGGGTGAATGGGTTGGGATTAGAGGTCAGAGTTGGGGTGAGGTCAGGGTGAATGGGTTGGGGTGACAGGTCAGGGTTGGGGGTGAGAGGTCAGGGTTCAGGTGAGAGGTCAGCATTCAGGTGAGAGGTCAGAATGAATAGCTTGGGGTGAGCAGTCAGGGTGAATGGGTTGGGGTGAGAGGTCAGGGTTCAGGTGAGAGGTCAGAGTTAGAGGTCAGGGTTGGGAATGTGAGGTCAGAGTGAATGGGTGGGGGTGAGAGGTCAGATTGGGGGTGAGAGGTCAGGGTGAATGGGTGGGGGTGAGAGGTCAGAGTTGGGGTTAGAGGTCAGGGTGAATGGGTTGGGGTGACAGGTCAGGGTTCAGGTGAGAGGTCAGCGTTCAGGTGAGAGGTCAGAATGAATAGCTTGGGGTGAGAGGTCAGGGTTAGAGGTCAGGGTTGGGGGTGAGAGGTCAGAGTGAATAGGTTGGGGTGAGAGCTCAGGGTTGGGTGAGGTCAGGGTGAATGGGTTGGGCTGAGAGGTCAGGTTTGGGGTTAGAGGTCAGGATGGATGGGTTGGGGTGAGAGGTCGGGGTGGGGGTGAGAGGTCAGGCTGAATGGGTTGGGGTGAGAGGTCAGGGTGAATGGTTTGGGGTTAGAGGTCAGGGTTGGGGGCGAGTGGTCAGGGTGAATGGTTTGGGGTTAGAGGTCAGGGTTCAGGATGAATGCATCAAAAGCCACGGATGCTAAAATCAGCAGAAAAGCGGGAATCTCCAATGGGAAGGAGGGAACGCGATCGCTGACTGGAGTCAAGGGGTCAGGTTTGTGTGTCAGGGGTGGTGAATATCTCAGGGGGGGTTCGATCAAACCCTCAGCACCTGCACTGCACAAGACCAAATCAATCAAACAGGGATATTTACTGATTGTTCATCACAGACAGGAACAGCCGCACACAGACACACAACCACAGCGACAAGTAACCATCAACAATTCAAACCAGCGCCTGAACTCGTTCGAACCAGCAGGGAAATAATCAGCAGCTCGTGACCTTCTGCTCCCTGTGGCTCAGTAACTAACGCGAGGGGTGAACTATCGGAGAAGCGGCAGAACCTATCTGTGGTTTCTCAGTCACTCGGTCCAGGGAGAGCTCCGGTCAGCGGGAAGGTGCGAGTGTTTCCACGGGTGCTGAACCGAGGGGAGTGGCTCAGAGCTCACCCTTCACTGCAGGGCCTTGGGCGTTGCCAAGCTTCCTCCATCGCTGCCCACTCAGTGCCAGCGTGTGGCAGCGGGGGCCAAGGCAAGCCCAGAGCTGAGGGGAGGAATCTCAATGCCGTCTGGAGTCTGGCCCGGCTCACAGCGATGTGGAGATGCTGGCGTTTACCCCGGCTCACAACAACAGATCAATCTTACAAATGAGCCTCGGAACATAGAACAGAATCCTTCCAGCGCAGAAAGAGGCCATTCGGCCCATCGAGTCTGCACCAACTCTCCGACAAGGCATCCGACCTGAACCTTTTCCCTATAACCCGACATATTAATCCCACTAATTACCCTAACCTGCACATCTTTGGACACTGAGGGGCAACTTGCTGTTTCGAATTCCCCGTAACCTGCACATCTTTAGAAACTGAGGGGCAATTTAGCATGGCCAATCCACCTAACCTGCACATCTTTGGACACTAAGGGACAATTTAGCATGGCCAATCCACCTAACCTGCACATCTTTGGACACTAAGGGGTAATTTAGCATGGCCAATCCATCTAATCTACACGTCTTTGGACACTAAGGGATAATTTAACATGGCCAATCCCCCTAACCTACACATCTTTGGACACTAAGGGGCAATTTAGCATGGCCAATCCACCTAACCTACACATCTTTGGACACTAAGGGCCAATTTAGCATGGCCAATCCACCTAACCTGCAGATCTTTGGACCCGAAGGGACAATTTAATATGCCCAATCCACCTAACCTACACATCTTTGGACACTAAGGGCCAATTTAGCATGGCCAATCCACCTAACCTGCACATCTTTAGACACTAAGGGCCAATTTAGCATGGCCAATCCACCTAACCTGCACATCTTTGGACACTAAGGGCCAATTTAGCATGGCCAATCCACCTAACCTGCACATTTTGGGAGTGTGGGAGAAACCGGAGCGCCCGGAGGAAACCCACGCAGACACGGGGAGAACATGCAAACTCCACACAGACGGTGACCCAAGCCGGGAATCGAACCCGGGTCCCTGGCGCTGTGAGGCCACAGTGCTAACCCACTGTGTATGTTAGGTAGAGCTTTAATGGGGGTGGAGGTGGGTGGTGGAGGGGGAAGCGGGGAGGGAGAGATTGGGGAGGAGAGAATGAGAAGGCGTTGAGAGTTTGCAGAGAGATGCACAACCGCAGTTGGGGAAAGGGCTCCGAGGCTCCAGAACGAGAAAGCAGTGCCTTGTAGGGAGGTCGGGGAGCGGCGGGAGGAAGGGGTTAGATCGGGGAAACAGAGGGTGACGCTGCAGTCAATTCATTTCACACAGAGAGCGGGTCGTACCTTCATCGGCGAGATGTGTGAGTGAGAGACGTAGCCATGAACATTCTCGATTTGAGAGAGATTCTTCTCTGAAACGTGGACAAGCTCTGGCCCCTTCATCTGATTGGGTAGGTGCGCTGGACTGTGCTCCAAGGGCGGAGTATCTTCATCTTGGTACCGATATTTCTGCAGACAAACAGACCGAATAAAATCAAAATCCAGCCGGCCAAATTCTCAATCAACACAATAATACTATTAAAAATCAACAACATTCACTGTGACTGACCCCAGTGTGACACAGCGACCTGTCCCACCAGTACTGTACCCCAGTGTTATACAGCGACAGACCCGTCCCCACCAGTACTGTACCCCAGTGTTATACAGTGACAGACCCATCCCCACCAGTACTGTACCCCAGTGTGACACAGCGACCTGTCCCCACCAGTACTGTACCCCAGTGTGACACAGAGACCCATCCCCACCAGTACTGTACCCCAGTGTGACACAGAGACCCATCCCTACCAGTACTGTGCCCCAGTGTGACACAGCGACCTGTCCCCACCAGTACTGTACCCCAGTGTGACACAGCGACCTGTCCCCACCAGTACTGTACCCCAGTGTGACACAGCGACCCATCCCTACCAGTACTGTACCCCAGTGTTAGACAGTGACAGGGCTGAAAAATGGCAAATGGAGTTTAACCCTGATGAATGTGAGGTGATTCATTTTGGTAGGACTAATTTAAATGTGGATTACAGGGTCAAAGGTAGGGTTCTGAAGACTGTGGAGGAACAGAGAGATCTTGGGGTCCATATCCACAGATCTCTAAAGGTTGCCACTCAAGTGGATAGAGCTGTGAAGAAGGCCTATAGTGTGTTAGCTTTTATTAACAGGGGGTTGGAGTTTAAGAGCCGTGGGGTTATGCTGCAACTGGACAGGACCTTGGTGAGACCACATTTGGAATATTGTGTGCAGTTCTGGTCACCTCACTATAAGAAGGATGTGGAAGCGCTGGAAAGAGTGCAGAGGAGATTTACCAGGATGCTGCCTGGTTTGGAGGGTAGGTCTTATGAGGAAAGGTTGAGGGAGCTAGGGCTGTTCTCTCTGGAGCGGAGGAGGCTGAGGGGAGACTTAATAGAGGTTTATAAAATGATGAAGGGGATAGATAGAGTGAACGTTCAAAGACTATTTCCTCGGGTGGATGGAGCTGTTACAAGGGGGCATAACTATAGGGTTCGTGGTGGGAGATACAGGAAGGATATCAGAGGTAGGTTCTTTACGCAGAGAGTGGTTGGGGTGTGGAATGGACTGCCTGCAGTGATAGTGGAGTCAGACACTTTAGGAACATTTAAGCGGTTATTGGATAGGCACATGGAGCACACCAGGATGATAGGGAGTGGGATAGCTTGATCTTGGTTTCAGATAAAGCTCGGCACAACATCGTGGGCCGAAGGGCCTGTTCTGTGCTGTACTGTTCTATGTTCTATGACAGACCCGTCCCCACCAGTACTGTACCCCAGTGTTATACAGTGACAGACCCGTCCCCACCAGTACTGTACCCCTGCGTTATACAGCGACAGACCCGTCCCCACCTGTACTGTACCCCAGTGTTATACAGTGACAGACCCGTCCCCACCAGTACTGTGCCCCAGTGTTATACAGCGACAGATCCGTCCCCACCAGTACTGTACCCCAATGTTATACAGTGACAGACCTGTCCCCACCAGTACTGTACCCCAGTGTTATACAGTGACACACCCGTCCCCACCAGTACTGTACCCCAGTGTTATACAGTGACAGACCCGTCCCCACCAGTACTGTGCCCCAGCGTTATACAGCGACAGACCCGTCCCCACCTATACTGTACCCCAGTGTTATATAGTGACAGACCCGTCCCCACCAGTACTGTACCCCAGTGTTAGACAGCGACAGATCCATCCCCACCAGTACTGTACCCCAGTGTTATACAGTGACAGACCCATCCCCACCAGTACTGTACCCCAGTGTTATACAGTGACAGACCCGTCCCCACCAGTACTGTGCCCCAGTGTTATACAGCGACAGATCCGTCCCCACCAGTACTGTACCCCTGTGTTATACAGCGACAGATCCATCCCCACCAGTACTGTACCCCAGTGTTATACAGTGACAGACCCATCCCCACCAGTACTGTACCCCAGTGTTATACAGTGACAGACCCGTCCCCACCAGTACTGTGCCCCAGTGTTATACAGCGACAGATCCGTCCCCACCAGTACTGTACCCCAGTGTTATACAGTGACAGACCTGTCCCCACCAGTACTGTACCCCAGTGTTATACAGTGACAGACCTGTCCCCACCAGTACTGTCCCCCAGTGTTATACAGTGACACACCCGTCCCCACCAGTACTGTACCCCAGTGTTATACAGCGACAGACCCGTCCCCACCAGTACTGTACCCCAGTGTTATACAGCGACAGACCCGTCCCCACCAGTACTGTACCCCAGTGTTATACAGCGACAGACCCGTCCCCACCAGTACTGTAACCCAGTGTTATACAGTGACAGACCCGTCCCCACCAGTACTGTACCCCAGTGTTATACAGTGACAAACCCGTCCCCACCAGTACTGTAACCCAGTGCTATACAGTGACACACCCGTCCCCACCAGTACTGTACCCCAGTGTTATACAGCGACAGACCTGTCCCCACCAGCACTGTAACCCAGTGTTATACAGTGACCTAACCCCACCAGTACTGTACCCCAGTATTATACAGCGACAGACCCACCAGTACTGTACCCCAGTGTTATACAGCGACAGACCCGTCCCCACCAGTACTGTACCCCAGTGTTATACAGCAACAGACCCATCCCCACCAGTACTGTACCCCAGTGTTATACAGCGACAGACCCATCCCCACCAGTACTGTACCCCAGTGTTGTACAGCGACAGACCCGTCCCCACCAGTACTGTACCCCAGTGTTATACAGTGACAGACACGTCCCCACCAGTCCTGTACCCGAGTGTTATACAGCGACAGACCCGTCCCCACCAGTACTGTACCCCAGTGTTATACAGTGACAGACCCGTCCCCACCAGTACTGTACCCCAGTGTTATACAGCGACAGACCCGTCCCCACCAGTACTGTACCCCAGTGTTATACAGTGACAGACCCATCCCCACCAGTACTGTACCCCAGCGTTATACAGCGACAGACCCGTCCCCACCTGTACTGTACCCCAGTGTTATATAGTGACAGACCCGTCCCCACCAGTACTGTACCCCAGTGTTATACAGCGACAGATCCATCCCCACCAGTACTGTACCCCAGTGTTATAGAGTGACAGACCCATCCCCACCAGTACTGTACCCCAGTGTTATACAGTGACAGACCCGTCCCCACCAGTAGTGTGCCCCAGTGTTATACAGCGACAGATCCGTCCCCACCAGTACTGTACCCCAGTGTTATACAGTGACAGACCTGTCCCCACCAGTACTGTACCCCAGTGTTATACAGTGACACACCCGTCCCCACTAGTACTGTACCCCAGTGTTATACAGTGACAGACCCATCCCCACCAGTACTGTACCCCAGTGTTATACAGTGACAGACCCATCCCCACCAGTACTGTACCCCAGTGTTATACAGTGACAGACCTGTCCCCACCAGTACTGTACCCCAGTGTTATACAGTGACAGACTTGTCCCCACCAGTACTGTCCCCCAGTGTTATACAGTGACACACCCGTCCCCATCAGTACTGTACCCCAGTGTTATACAGCGACAGACCCGTCCCCACCAGTACTGTACCCCAGTGTTATACTGTGACACACCCGTCCCCACCAGTACTGTAACCCAGTGTTATACAGTGACAGACCCGTCCCCACCAGTACTGTACCCCAGTGTTATACAGTGACAGACCTGTCCCCACCAGTACTGCATCCCAGTGTTACACAGTGACAGACCCGTCCCCACCAGTACTGTACCCCAGTGTTATACAGTAACAGACCCGTCCCCACCAGTACTGTACCCCAGTGTTATACAGTGACAGACCCGTCCCCACCAGTACTGTACCCCAGTGTTATACAGCGACAGACCTGTCCCCACCAGCACTGTAACCCAGTGTTATACAGTGACCTAACCCCACCAGTACTGTACCCCAGTATTATACAGCGACCCATCCCCACCAGTACTGTACCCCAGTGTTATACAGCGGCAGACCCATCCCCACCAGTACTGTACCCCAGTGTTATACAGCGACAGACCCATCCCCACCAGTACTGTACCCCAGTGTTATACAGCGACAGACCCATCCCCACCAGTACTGTACCCCAGTGTTATACAGCGACAGACCCGTCCCCACCAGTACTGTACCCCAGTGTTATACAGTGACAGACACGTCCCCACCAGTCCTGTACCCGAGTGTTATACAGCGACAGACCCATCCCCACCAGTACTGTACCCCAGTATTATACAGTGACAGACCTGTCCCCACCAGTACTGTACCCCAGTGTTATACAGCGACTGACCCGTCCCCACCAGTACTGTACCCCAGTGTTATACAGCGACAGACCCGTCCCCACCAGTCCTGTACCCCAGTGTTATACAGTGACAGACCTGTCCCCACCAGTACTGTACCCCAGTGTTATACAGTGACAGACCCATCCCCACCAGTCCTGTACCCCAGTGTTATACAGCGACAGACCCGTCCCCACCAGTACTGTACCCCAGTGTTATACAGTGACTGACCCGTCCCCACCAGAATACCACATGCAACCCTCATTGCATCGGCTTCAAATAACTATAACTTGGCTGACAGCACGTATACATTTCTTCAAAAAAGCGACTCAGTAGCACAGTGGGTTAGCACTGCTGCCTCACGGCACCAGGGACCCGGGTTCGATTCCTGGCTTGGGTCACTGTCTGTGTGGAGTTTGCACGTTTTCCCCGTGTCTGCATGGGTTTCCTCCGGGTGCTCCGGTTTCCTCCCACAGTCTGAAAGATGTACTGGTTCGGGTGCATTGACCCGAACAGGCGCCGGAGTGTGGCGACTGGAGGAATCTCACTGCAACTTCATTGCGGTGTTAGTGTTATCCTTACTTGTGACTCATAAATAAACTTCAAATGAAGGAAAACCCCAGAAAGGCCAGTCAATCATCACTAACAAAGGAAGTTAAAGATCGCATGAGATTATAAGAAAAGGTTCATAAAGTTGCCAAAAATATTCATAAACCTGAGAAACTTGAGAAAGCATTCTTTCTGGTTGTATCACAGCTTGGTCTGGGGCTCCTGCTCTGCCCAAGACCGCAAGGAACTACAAAAGGTCGTGAATGTAGCCCAATCCATCACGCAAACCAGCCTCCCATCCATTGACTCTGTCTACACTTCCCGCTGCCTCGGGGAAAAGCAGCCAGCATAATTAAGGACCCCACGCATCCCGGACATTCTCTCTTCCACCTTCTTCCCTCGGGAAAAAGATACAAAAGTCTGAGGTCACGCACCAACCGACTCAAGAACAGCTTCTTCCCTGCTGCCGTCAGACTTTTGAATGGACCTACCTCACATTAAGTTGATCTTTCTCTACACCCGAGCTATGACTGTAACACTACATTCTGCACTCTCTCCTTTCCTTCTCTATGAACGGTATGCTTTGACTGTATAGTGCGCAAGAAACAATACTTTTCACTGTGTCCCAGTACATGTGACAATAATAAATCAAATCTATGTACTCTATGAACGGTATGCTTTGTCTGTATAGCGCACAAGAAACAATACTTTTCACTGTATCCCAGTACATGTGACAATAATAAATCAAATCAAAAAGGATTGGGTGGTTTTTAGGATTGTTAAACAATGGATCAGAAACCCCAAAGTATGTTATGAAGCCCGCCTAAAGTCCAAAGATTTTTTCTATCTTGGCACCAGTGTGAGGATGAGGTGTTTAACTCCAGGTGTGAATCTATTGACTCACTGGGAAGCTTTTGTCAAAACAGACTTTCTTTAACAATACGGTTTAACGATAGCAAATGAATTAGCGTAACTTTTATCAACTGAAATACTTCAACATGACAGGATACAATTCTTAACTGCTGACCTATCTCCGTTAGTTCCAATTCAAGCAATATTCCTCTTATAGACTTAAATTCCTCTCCAAAACCAGTTAACTACGCACATGATTACAAGTTTGTACTTGAGCTGTCAGTCCTCAACCTCCAGAACACTTCTGGAGAGAGAGAGAGAGACCTATTTCCGCTCGCAGGTCCCAAACAGCAGCCTCCAGAGAGAGAGAGAGAGAGAAAGACCTCTTGCTTCTTTCGGAACCCGGCAGTAACTGCCTGCTTTTCCCTGTAAGCTTAGCTCCACGCCTTAAACGCATAAACCGAATCAAAGCCCCTACTCTGAAACCCCAGGAGATAAGCCAAAGTAAACAAAATTGCATTAACTCAGGCTGAAACAACCGCATCTCCGAGCTAAGATCAATGATTAGCCTGTGTTCTCAGCCTGGTGCAGACAAATCAGCACCGTGTAAAACAGAGCTGAATTTTAAACATACCCCATACGAGAAACATTGCTAAAAGGCACAGTATCATCACAAAATAAAGGAAGGCCAAGAATCTAATGAAGAAAGGGAGAATGGAATATGAACGCAAAACATAAAAGCTTCGACTGATATACTTTTCAAGTTTTTTTTCAAGGTTTATTTATTAGTGTCACAAGTAGGCTTACATTAACACTGCAATGAAGTTACTGTGAAAATCCCCTAGTCGCCACACAAAAGAAATTGGAGTTTTTTGAGGATGTAACTATTAGGGTAGATAAAGGGGAACCAGTAGATGTAGTATACCTAGATTTCCAAAAGGTATTTGAGAGGGCGCCACACAAAAGCAGTAAAGGGCAAGATAAGGACTATCTTTGGAGAGAGTGCAGAGGAGGTTTACCAGGATGTTGCCTGGTATGGAGGGGCTTAGTTATGAGGAGAGATTGGGTAAACTGGGCTTATTTTCACTGGAAAGACGGAGGATGAGGGGAGACTTAATAGAGGTGTATAAAATTATGAAAGGCATCGATAGGGTGAACGGTGGGAAGCTTTTCCCCAGGTCGGTGGTGACGTTCACGAGGGGTCATAGGTTCAAGGTGAAGGGGCGGGGGGAGGTTTAACACAGATATCAGAAGGACTTATTTTACACAGAGGGTGGTTGGGGCCTGGAATGCGCTGCCGGGCAAGGTGGTGGAGGCGGACACACTGGGAACGTTTAAGACTTATCTAGACAGCCACATGAACGGAGTGGGAATGGAGGGATACAAAAGGATGGTCTAGTTTGGACCAGGGAGCGGCGCGGGCTTGGAGGGCCGAAGGGCCTGTTCCTGTGCTGTATTGTTCTTTGTTCTTTAACCAGCACGTCTTTCAGACTGTGGGAGGAAACCGGAGAACCCGGAGGAAACCCACGCAGACACGGGGAGAACGTGCAGACTCCGCACAGACAGTGACCCAAGGCCGGGAATCGAACTCAGATCCCTGGCGCTGTGAGGCAGCCCTTATCTTGCCTCTTACTCCTTTTGTGTGACGCCCTCTCAAGTGCCTTTTGGAAATCTAGGTACACTACATCTACCGGTTCCCCTTTATCGCCCCTAATAGGTACATCCTCAAAAAACTCCAATTTTGTTTGTGTGGCGACTGGGGGATTTTCACAGGAACTTCATTGCAGTGTTAATGTAAGCCTTACTTGTGACACTAATAAATAAACCTTGAAAAAAAAGCAGCTTTGAAAAAGGGCTAGCTGGACTCGAAACGTCAGCCCTTTTCTCTCCTTACAGACGCTGCCAGACCCGCTGAGATTTTCCAGCTTTTTAAAAGACAAAGTTGTACCCGCCTCTACTACTGCCTCTGGCAGCTTGTTCCAGACACTCACCACCCTCTGTGTGAAAAAATTGCCCCTCTGGACACTTTTGTACCTCTCCCCTCTCACCTTAAACCTATGCCCTCTAGATTTAGACTCCCCTACCTTTGGGAAAAGGGGGCGGCACGGTAGCACAGTGTTTAGCACTTCTGCTTCACAGCTCCAGGGACCTGGGTTCGATTCCCGGCTTGGGTCACTGTCTGTGTGGAGTTTGCACATTCTCCTCGTGTCTGCGTGGGTTTCCTCCGGGTGCTCCGGTTTCCTCCCACAGTCCAAAGATGTGCGGGTTAGGTTGATTGGCCATGCTAAAATTGCCCTTAGTGTCCTGGGATGCGTAGATTAGAGGGATTAGCGGGTAAAATATGTAGGGATATGGGGGTAGGGCCTGGGTGGGATTGTGGTGGGTGCAGACTTGATGGGCCGAATGGCCTCTTTCTGTACTGTAGGGTTTCTATGATTTCTATCTAGCTGATCTATGCCCCTAATTATTTTATAGACCTCTATAAGATCACATCTAAGTCTCCTACACTCCAGGGAAAAAAGTCCCAGTCTATCCAGCTTCTCCTTACAACTCAAACCATCAAGTCCCGGAAGCATCCTAGTAAATCTCTTCTGCATTCTTTCTAGTTTAATAATATCCTTTCTATAATAGGGTGACCAGAACCGTACACAGTATTCCAAGTGTGGCCTCACCAATGTCTTGTACAACTTCAACAAGACGTCCCAACTCCTGTATTCAATGTTCTGACCAATGAAACCAAGCATGCTGAATGCCTTCTTCACCACTCTGTCCACCTGTGACTCCACTTTCAAGGAGCTATGAACCTGTACCCCTGGACCTCTTTGTTCTATAAATCTCCCCAAAACACTACCATGAACTGAGTTCGATCTACCAAAATGCTTCACCTCGCATTTATCAAAATTAAACTCCATCTGCCATTCGTCAGCCCACTGGCCCAATTGATCAAGATCCCGTTGCAATCGGAGATAACCTTCCTCACTGTCCACAACGCCACCAATCCTGGTGCTGAAATCTATTACAAAGGGTGTGATAGATGGATATTTGGACAATCAGGATCTGGTTGGGCAGACTCAACGTGGACTAACGAATGGGAAATCATGTTTGACAAACTTGTTGGGAGCTTTTTCGAAAACGTTACCACCAAGATTGATTTTTTTAATTCTTCATTCATGGCTCACCAGCATTTATTGCCCATCCCTAGTTGCCCTTGAGAAGGTGGTGGTGAGCTGCCTTCTTGATCCACTGATACAACTGAGTGTCTCGCCAGGCCACTTCAGAGGGCAGTTGAGAGTCAACCACATTGGCTGTGGCTCTGAAGTCACATGTAGGCCAGACCGGGTAAGGACGGCAGATTTCCTTCCCTAAAGGGGCATTAGGGCGGCACAGTGGCACAGTGGATAGCCCTGCTGCCTCACCGCGCCAGGGACCTGCTTGGGTCACTGTCTGTGCGGAGTCTGCACCTTCTCCCCGTGTCTGCGTGGGTTTCCTCCGGGTGCTCCGGTTTCCTCCCGCAGTCCAAAGATGTGCGGGTTAGGTGGATTGGCCATGTTAACTTGTCCCTTAATGTCAGGGGGACTAGATAGGGTAAATGCATGGGGTTGTGTGGGGATGGGGTCTGGATGGGATTGTGGTCGGTGCAGACTCGATGGACCAAATGGCCTCCTTCTGCACTGTAGGATTCTACGATTCTAGCGAACCAGATGGGTTTTTCCGACAATGGTTTCATGGTCATCAGTAGAAACATAGAAAAACTACAGCACAAAACAGGCCCTTTGGCCCCACAAGTTGTGCCAAACATATCCCTACCTTTTAGGCCGACCTATAACCCTCCATCCTATTAAGTCCCATGTACTCATCCAGGAGTCTCTTCAAAGACCCTATTGAGTTCGCCTCCACAACCACTGACGGCAGCCGATTCCACTCGCCCACCATCCTCTGTGTGAAAAACTTCCCCCTAACATCTCCCCTGTACCTACCCCCCAGCACCTTAAACCTGTGTCCCCTCGTAGCAGCCATTTCCACCCTGGGAAAAAGTCTCTGAGAGTCCACCCGATCTATGCCTCTCAACATCTTATACACCTCTATTAGGTCTCCTCTCATCCTACGTCTCTCCAAGGAGAAAAGACCGAGCTCCCTCGGCCTATCCTCATAAGGCATGCCACTCAATCCAGGCAACATCCTTGTAAATCTCCTCTGCACCCTTTCCATTTTTCCCACATCCTTCCTGTAATGAGGCGACCAGAACTGAGCACAGTACTCCAAGTAGATTCTTAATTCCAGATAGTTTTTATTGGATTTTTATTGGATTCAAATTCCACCATGTGCTGTGGCATTTGAACCGTGGTTCCCGGAAGATTAGCGGAGTTTCTGGATGAATTCAAAGACTATTTCCTCGGGTGGATGGAGCTGTTACAAGGGGGCATAACTATAGGGTTCGTGGTGGGAGATACAGGAAGGATATCAGAGGTAGGTTCTTTACGCAGAGAGTGGTTGGGGTGTGGAATGGACTGCCTGCAGTGATAGTGGAGTCAGACACTTTAGGAACATTTAAGCGGTTATTGGATAGGCACATGGAGCACACCAGGATGATAGGGAGTCGGATAGCTTGATCTTGGTTTCAGAGAAAGCTCGGCACAACATCGTGGGCCGAAGGGCCTGTTCTGTGCTGTACTGTTCTATAATACCAGCAGTGTTGATGGATGTGGTACATTTAGACTTTCAGAAGGTTGTTCAGTAAAATGAAAGCACGTGGGACAGGAGGTACCATATTGTCATGGATTGAGGATTGACTAACTGTTAGAAAAGAGATGAGGAATAAATGGGTCATTCTCGCGTTGGCAGGCTCAGGATAGTGGGGAACCACAAGGATCAGTACTCGGGCTCCAGCTGCTCACTATATATATGTATCAATGATTTCGATGTGGGAACCAAATGTAATATTTCCAAGTTGGTGAATAATAAAAGGTGAGGTCGGAATCTGTCAGGAGGAAAATATAAAGAAGGATTTGGACAGACTTAGTGAGTGGCTAAGATCATGACAGATGAAATACAATGTGGAAAGATGTAAAGTTATCCACGAAAAGGAACGGACGTGCAGACTATTTCCCAGTTGGGAAGAGATTAGAAAGTGTGGATGTACAGAGGGACCAGGGTGTCCTTGTCCATACGTCACTGGAAGCTAACATGCAGATGCAGCAAGCTATCAGGAAAGCTAATGGAATGTTATCAGAAGATTAGAGAACTGGAATAGTGAGGTCTTGCTTCACTTGTATAGGAGCTTGGGTTAGACTGCACCTGGAGGAAGCATGGACACCCGACCTCAGTAAGGAGAGTATTGCCAGAGAGGGAAGCTCCTACAATGTTCCCTATCTCTGCAACACACTCCAGCTCCTACAATGTTCCCTATCTCTGCAACACACTCCAGCCCCTACAATTATCTCTATCTCTGTAACCTCCTCCAACATCTACAACTCCCCCTATCTCTGTAACCTCCTCCTGCCCCAACACCCCCTCCCTATCTCTGTAACCTCCTCCAGTCCCTACACCCCTCCCTACCTCTGTAACCTCCTCCAGCCCCGACACCCCCTCCCTATCTCTGTAACACCCTCCTGCCCCAACACCCCCTCCCTATCTCTGTAACCTCCTCCAGTCCCTACACCCCTCCCTACCTCTGTAACCTCCTCCAGCCCCTACACCCCCTCCCTATCTCTGTAACACCCTCCTGCCCCAATACCCCCTCCCTATCTCTGTAACCTCCTCCAGTCCCTACACCCCTCCCTACCTCTGTAACCTCCCCTAGCCCCTACACCCCTCCCTATCTCTGTAACCTCCTCCAGCACCCTACACCCCTCCCTATCTCTGTAACCTCCTCCAGCCCCCTACACCCCCTCCCTATCTCTGTAACCTCCTCCAGCCCCCAACACCCCCTCCCTATCTCTGTAACCTCCTCCAGCCCCCTACACCCCCTCCCTATCTCTGTAACCTCCCCTAGCCCCCACACCCCTCCCTATCTCTGTAACCTCCTCCAGCACCCTACACCCCTCCCTATCTCTGTAACCTCCTCCAGCCCCCTACACCCCCTCCCTATCTCTGTAACCTCCTACAGCCCCTACACCCCCTCCCTATCTCTGTAACCTCCTCCAGCCCCTACACCCCCTCCCTATCTCTGTAACCTCCTCCAGCCCCTACACCCCCTCCCTATCTCTGTAACCTCCTCCAGCCCCTACACCCCTTGGAAATCTCGAGGCTCCTCCAATTCTGGTCTCTCGAACATCCCCTGATTCCCATCACTCCAGCATCGGTGCCCATGCCTTCAGCTGCCTGGTAGAGGTGTGGGGGGGGGGGGGGGGGGGGGGGTTGCGGGGGGCTAAGCTCTGGAATTCCCTCCGTAAACCTCTCCTCCTCTCTCTCTCCCTCCTTCTATCTCTGTCTCTCTTTCTCTCTCTCTCTCTCGCTCTCTCTCTCTTTCTCTCCCCCTCCCTCTTGTCTTTCTCTCCCTCTCAATCGCCTCATTCAAGAAGCTCCTTAAATCCGACTTCTTTGACCGAGCTTTCGGCCACCTGTCCCGAAGATCTCAGTGTTTCATTTCGCTTGCTGATCCTTCCATGAACGGTGGTTTTCACACCTTGATTTGATTTGATTTATTATTGTCACATGTACTGGGACACAGTAAAATGTATTGTTTCTTGCACGCTGTACAGACAAAGCATACCGTTCATAGAGTACATAGATTTGATTTATTATTGTCACATGTATTGGGATACAGTGAAAAGTATTGTTTCTTGCGTGCTATACAGACAAAGCATACCGTTCATAGAGAAGGAAAGGAGAGAGTGCAGAATGTAGTGTTACAGTCATAGCTAGGGTGTAGAGAAAGATCAACTTAATGCGAGGTAGGTCCATTCAAAAGTCTGACAGCAGCAGGGAAGAAGCTGTTCTTGAGTCGGTTGGTCCGTGACCTCAGACTTTTGTATCTTTTTCCCGAGGGAAGAAGGTGGAAGAGAGAATGTCCGGGGTGCGTGGGGGTCCTTAATTATGCTGGTTGCTTTTCCCCCGAGGCTGTGGGAAGTGTAGACAGAGTCAATGGATGGGAGGCTGGTTTGCGTGATGGATTGGGCTACATTCACGACCTTTTGTAGTTCCTTGCGGTCTTGGGCAGAGCAGGAGCCCCATACCAAGCTGTGATACAACCAGAAAGAATGCTTTCTATGGTGCATCTGTAAAAGTTGGTGAGAGTCGTAGCTGACATGCCAAATTTCCTTCGTCTTCTGAGAAACTAGAGGCGTTGGTTTCTTAACCATAGTGTCGGCATGGGGGGGGGGGGACCAGGACAGGTTGTTGGTGATCTACACACCTAAAAACTTGAAGCTCTCGACCCTTTCTACTTCGTCCCCGTTGATGTAGACAGGGGCATGTTCTCCTTTACACTTCCTGAAGTCGATGACAATCTCCTTCGCTTCATTGGCATTGAGGGAGAGATTATTGTCGCCGCAGGTTGAAGGTGAAATGAATGAAGGAGTCGAATGAATCCACTGAGTGGTGCGGAACACAAGCAGGAGGCACCAGGGATGCTGGACACCAGGTTGCCAGGGACGGAGACTCACTTGGCAAGGAGTTAAAAGGGAGGAAGCGAAATAACATTAACGGAAAGAGGCGGCTTGCATTGAGCAGAGCTCAGAATGGAGAACAGACATTCGATCATGTCCGAACAGAGAGGGACACTCACTGCAAACTCAGTGACAGAGTAACCTGTCACAGGAAATAAGTGAACCCCAGCTGGCTTCCCTGTACGAGGCAGCAGAGAGCTCAGCAAACAATCATTCTCCATGAAGGATGCATTTCTCCTCCGTGTGCGGGTAAACTACTGTGAGAGAAGCTCATTTGCCTTCGAGTCAGGCAATCCGGACATACTCCAGGCGAACGCAACCACGTCAGTACTGAGGGAGTGCCGCACTGTCAGAGGGGCAGTGCTGAGGGAGTGCCGCACTGTCAGAGGGTCAGTACTGAGGGAGTGCCGCACTGTCAGAGGGGCAGTGCTGAGGGAGTGCCGCACTGTCAGAGGGGCAGTGCTGAGGGAGTGCCGCACTGTCAGAGGGGCAGTGCTGAGGGAGTGCCGCACTGTCAGAGGGGCAGTGCTGAGGGAGTGCCGCACTGTCAGAGGGTCAGTGCTGAGGGAGTGCCGCACTGTCAGAGGGTCAGTGCTGAGGGAGTGCCGCACTGTCAGAGGGGCAGGGCTGAGGGAGTGCCGCACTGTCAGAGGGTCAGTGCTGAGGGAGTGCCGCACTGTCTCAGGGTCAGTGCTGAGGGAGTGCCGCACTGTCAGAGAGTCAGTGCTGAGGGAGTGCCGCACTGTCAGAGGGTCAGTACTGAGGGAAACATACTATCAAAGCTGGCATTCTCAGGTGTGAAGATAAATCAAGGTTACAGCTTCCCACAGCAATAAGAGAATATCTCACGGTCACTACTGGCAGAACAGAGGGACTGTTTTCCCTGGGGTACTGGGTGGTAATGAAATCTTCACAAACAGATACACTGATCATTATTGCATTCTGGCTTGTGGGAGCTTGCTGTGCACATTTCAGCCACTCCATTTCCTACATTGTAACAGTGACTGCAACTTGGAAATAAGTTGGGTAAAGTACCCTGAAATCCAATTATTTCTTTCAAAACTGGAATCGCAGTGCAATCAGTTCCTTTACAACAGAGTAGAGAGAGCTTTACTCTGTATCTAACCCCGTGCTGTACCTGTCCTGGGAGTGTTTGATGGGGGACAGTGTAGAGGGAGCTTTACTCTGTATCTAACGCTGTGCTGTACCTGTCCTGGGAGTGTTTGATGGGGACAGTGTAGAGGGAACTTTACTCTGTATCTAACCCCGTGCTGTACCTGTCCTGGGAGTGTTTGATGGGGACAGTGTAGAGAGAGCTTTACTCTGTATCTAACCCCGTGCTGTACCTGTCCTGGGAGTGTTTGATGGGGGACAGTGTAGAGGGAGCTTTACTCTGTATCTAACCCCGTGCTGTACCTGTCCTGGGAGTGTTTGATGGGGACAGTGTAGAGAGAGCTTTACTCTGTATCTAACCCCGTGCTGTACCTGTCCTGGGAGTGTTTGATGGGGACAGTGTAGAGGGAGCTTTACTCTGTATCTAACCCCGTGCTGTACCTGTCCTGGGAGTGTTTGATGGGGACAGTGTAGAGGGAACTTTACTCTGTATCTAACCCCGTGCTGTACCTGTCCTAGGAGTGTTTGATGGGGACAGTGTAGAGAGAGCTTTACTCTGTCTCTAACCCCGTGCTGTACCTGTCCTGGGAGTGTTTGATGGGGGACAGTGTAGAGGGAGCTTTACTCTGTATCTAACCCCGTGCTGTACCTGTCCTGGGAGTGTTTGATGGGGACAGTGTAGAGAGAGCTTTACTCTGTATCTAACCCCGTGCTGTACCTGTCCTGGGAGTGTTTGATGGGGACAGTGTAGAGGGAGCTTTACTCTGTATCTAACCCCGTGCTGTACCTGTCCTGGGAGTGTTTGATGGGGGACAGTGTAGAGGGAGCTTTACTCTGTATCTAACCCCGTGCTGTACCTGTCCCCGGAGTGTTTGACGGGGACAGTGTGGTGGAAATTCTATTTGGTTTCGCTGAGAACTGCCCACCCACCGAAATGGTCGTAAATAAATTGCTGATGGCAGGTGGCTGTGTGGGACTGTCGCACGGTCCGTGGATCCTGTTCTGAGGTCTCCAGGATCCCGGTTTATATTTTTAGTTACTGTGGGCTCGGAGATGAATCAACATTTAAACTGCGGAAGTGCTAACTATTTGTAATGTCAAGCAACACGGCGCCTAGCAACGGCCTCCCACGTCCCTGGTGCCCTGATGGATCTTGGGTCTCTCCACCTCTCCATGATGTGCGGAGGAGAGAGAGGGAGTGGGAGGAGGGAAGCGGAAGTGACTGACTCAATTTGCTCACGGAGGATTCGCAGTCGTGACGCCTGCCGAGCGAGCAGGGCTCCGAGAGCAGGAATCGCTGCTCCAGCACAGGTAGTGAGTGGCAAGCAGGAATCCGGGAATATGCAACAAGCAGGAATCCGGGAATGTGCGGCAAGCAGGAATCCGGGAATGTGCGGCAAGCATGAATCCGGGAATGTGCGGCGAGCAGGAATCCGGGAATGTGCAGCAAGCAGGAATCCAGGAATGTGGAGCGAGCAGGAATCCGGGAATGTGCAGCCAGCAGGAATCCAGGAACGTGCAGCAAGCAGGAATCCGGGAATGTGTGGCAAGCAGGAATCCGGGAATGTGCAGCAAGCAGGAATCTGGGAATGTGCGGAGAGCAGGAATCCGGGAATGTGCGGCAAGCAGGAATCCAGGAACGTGCAGCAAGCAGGAATCCGGGAATGTGCAGCAAGCAGGAATCCGGGAATGTGCAGCAAGCAGGAATCCGGGAATGTGCGGCCAGCAGGAATCCGGGAATGAAGCAATCGCAGCTGCAGTGTTGCTCAGAAAACTAAGGAAATTTGGCATATCTACATCAACGGGGACGAAGTAGAAAGGGTCGAGAGCTTCAAGTTTTTAGGGTCCAGATCACCAACAACCTGTCCTGGTCCCCCCCATGCCGACACTATAGTTAAGAAAGCCCCACCAACGCCTCTACTTTCTCAGAAGACTAAGGAAATTTGGCACGTCAGCTACGACTCTCACCAACTTTTACAGATGCACCATAGAAAGCATTCTTTCTGGTTGTAACACAGCTTGGTATGGGCTCCTGCTCTGCCCAAGACCGCAAGAAACTACAAAAGGTCGTGAATGTAACCCAATCCATCACGCAAACCAGCCTCCCATCCATTGACTCTGTCTACACTTCCCGCTGCCTCGGGAAAAGCAGCCAGCATAATCAAGGACCCCACGCGCCCCGGACATTCTCTCTTCCACCTTCTTCCATCGGGAAAAAGATACAAAAGTCTGAGGTCACGAACCGACCGACTCAAGAACAGCTTCTTCCCTGCTGCTGTCAGACTTTTGAATGGACCTACCTCGCATTAAGTTGATCTTTCTCTACACCCTAGCTATGACTGTAACACCACATTCTGCACCCTCTCCTTTCCTTCTCTATGAACGGTATGCTTTGTCTGTATAGGCACGCAAGAAACAATACTTTTCACTGTATCCCAGTACATGTGACAATAATACATAGAACATAGAAACATAGAAACCCTACAGTGCAGAAGGAGGCCATTCGGCCCATCGAGTCTGCACCGACCACCATCCCACCCAGGCCCTACCCCCACATATTTACCCACTAATCCCTCTAACCTACGAATCTCAGGGGCAATTTTAACCTGGCCAATCAACCTAACCCGCACATCTTTGGACTAAATAAATAAATCAAATCAAATGTAAATGTCTTCACCACCTCCACTCTCCGCCCGTCCACCGCCTGATTCTTGAATCTCTTAGTCCGAGAATCATAGAATCCTGACAGTGCAGAAGGAGGTCCTTTGGCCCATCGAGTCTGCACCGACCACAATCCCACCCAGGCCCTATTCCCGTAAACCCACACCTGTGTCCTCTCGTAGGAGCCATTTCCACCCTGGGAAAAAGCCTCTGAGAGTCCACCCGATCTATGCCTCTCAACATCTTATACACCTCTATTAGGATTCTCGGAGGCTTTTTCCCAGGGCTGAAATGGCTGCTACGAGAGGACACAGGTTTAAGGTGCTGGGGAGTAGGTACAGAGGAGATGTCAGGGGTAAGTTTTTCACTCAGAGGGTGGTGGGTGAGTGGAATCGGCTGCCGTCAGTGGTGGTGGAGGCAAACTCGATAGGGTCTTTTAAGAGACTTCTGGATGAGTGCATGGAGCTTAATAGGATTGAGGGTTATAGGTAGGTCCAGAAGGTAGGGATGTGTTCGGCACAACTTGTGGGCCGAAGGGCCTGTTTGTGCTGTATTTTTTCTATGTTCTAAAAATATCAGCCATGACTGAATGGCGGAACAGACCCGATGGGCCGAGTGGCCTAATTCTACTCCTATGTCTTGTGATCTTATGGTCTACTTGCAGGGATCAACAGTTGTCCAATTATCCATCTTCCCAAAGTCCCGCTCTTCCTCCTGACTGAGCCAGGTGTCGAGATATTTAAAACCCTCAGTAATGACAGCTCTCCGCTTCGGGTTCCAGCCGCAGGCTGTGGTTTGCAGTGAATAAGTTAGCATTGAGTTGGAGGAGGGCTTTGCCGTTAATGATCCAGCTTGGGGAGCAGTAACCAGCAGTCGGCACAGCCTGAAAGAGGCGGGAATGTCAATTCCCCGGGTCACTGCCTCACACTTGGTGCTGACGCAGCGCCAAGGCTCGAAAACATGAACTAAAATATAGGGCCTCACCCGTCACGCGTTAATTGCCTGGTACACGGGAGCACCTGAGGTACAAACTCACTCCTCGCTGGCTCCAGGAAAGATAGGAGATGCCGGACGGACATTGCGGCTCAAGGTGTCAGTTGGATTTATCAGGCAGCAGGAATGGAAAGCTGCATCAAGCTGCTGATGATACAGATCTGGTGAATCGCAGCTTACATACTGAGCCAGCCATTCATCAAAACCCTACACTGCAGAAGAGTCCATTCAGCCCATCGAGTCTGCACTGACTCCCTGACCGAGTATCTTACCCAGGCTCTCTCCCCCGCACTATCCACATAACCCTACACATTTACCTTGGCTAATCCCCTTAACCAGCACATCTCTGGACACTAAGGGGCAATTTAGCATGGCCAATCAACCTAACCTGCACATCTTTGAACACTAAGGGGCAATTAAGCATGGCCAATCCCCCTAACCTGCACATCTTTGGACACTAAGGGGCAATTTAACATGGCCAATCCACCCAACCCACACATCTTTGGACACTAAGGGGCAATTTAGCATGGCCAATCTATCTAACCCACACATCTTTGAACACTAAGGGGCAATTTAGCATGGCCAATCCACCTAACCTGCACATCTTTGGAGTATGGGAGGAAACCGGAGCACCCGGAGGAAACCCACGCAGACACGGGGAGAATGTGCCGACTCCACACAGACCTGCCTGGATGGAGCAGCTCCAACAACACTCAAGAAGCTCGACACCATCCAGGACAAAGCAGCTCCGCTTAATTGGCCCCCCATCCACAAACACTCACTCCCTCCACCACCGACGCACAATGGGAGGAAACGGTGGCACCCGGAGGAACCCCACACTGACACGGGGAGACGGTACAAACTCCACACAGACTTGCCGTCTGTACAATCTACAAGATGCACTACAGCAACTCACTTGGTGGCACAATGGCACAGTGGGTTAGCGCTGCTGCCTCACAGCGCCAGGGACCCGGGTTCAATCCCAGCGGCACGGTGGCACAGTGGTTAGCCCTGCTGCCTCACAGCGCCAGGGACCCGGGTTCAATCCCAGCGGCACAATGGCACAGTGGGTTAGCGCTGCTGCCTCACAGCGCCAGGGACCCGGGTTCAATCCCAGCGGCACGGTGGCACAGTGGGTTAGCGCTGCTGCCTCACAGCGCCAGGGACCCGGGTTCAATCCCAGCGGCACGGTGGCACAGTGGGTTAGCGCTGCTGCCTCACAGCGCCAGGGACCCGGGTTCAATCCCAGCGGCACGGTGGCACAGTGGGTTAGCGCTGCTGCCTCACAGCGCCAGGGACCCGGGTTCGATTCCCAGCGGCACGGTGGCACAGTGGTTAGCCCTGCTGCCTCACAGCGCCAGGGACCCGGGTTCAATCCCAGCGGCACAATGGCACAGTGGGTTAGCCCTGCTGCCTCACAGCGCCAGGGACCCGGGTTCAATCCCAGCGGCACGGCAGCACAGTGGGTTCGCGCTGCTGCCTCACAGCGCCAGGGACCCGGGTTCGATTCCCAGCGGCACGGTGGCACAGTGGGTTAGCGCTGCTGCCTCACAGCGCCAGGGACCCGGGTTCAATCCCAGCGGCACGGTGGCGCAGTGGGTTAGCGCTGCTGCCTCACAGCGCCAGGGACCCGGGTTCGATTCCCGGCCTCGGGTCACTGTCTGTGTGGAGTCTGCACGTCCTCCCCGTGTCTGCGTGGGTTTCCTCCAAGTGCTCCGGTTTCCTCCCACAGTCCAAAGATGTTAGGGTGGATCGGCCATGCTAAATTCTCCCTCAGTGTTACCCGAACAGACGCCGGAGTGTGGCGACTGGGGGAGTTTCACAGTAACTTCATTGCAGTGTTAATGTCAGCCTTACTTGTGACACTAATAAAAATTTTAAAAAGCCTCCTTCAACACCTTCCAAACCCACGACCGCCACCATCACGAAGGACAAGGGCAGCAGATACCTGGGAATAGCGCCACCTGGAGGTTCCCCTCCGAGTCACTCACCATCCCGACTTCAAAATACATCGGCCGTTCCTTCACTGTGGCTGGGTCACAATCCAGGAACTCCCTCCCTAACAGCGCTGTGGGTGTACCTACACCATATGGGACTGCAGCAGCTTCACCACCACCTTCCTGAGGGGCAATTAGAGATGGGCAATAAAAATGGACGATAAATACTGACCTTGTAAAAACTCTCTCATCCATTCACAAGTTCATAAGACAAGTTCATCATAAGTTCATGAGTTCAAAAGATATAAGAGCAGAATGAGGCCATTCGGCCCATCGAGTCCGCTACGTCATTCGATCATGGCTGATATGTTCCTCATCCCCATTCTCCTGCCTTCTCCCCGTAACCCTTCAACCCCCATTCCCAATTAAAAATCAGTCTCACTCCTCCTTAAATTTACTCACTGTCCCAGCACCCACCGGGTAGGGAATTCCACAGATTCACAACCCTTTGGGAGAAGTCGTTTCTCCTCCAACTCTGTTTTAAGTTTGCTGCCCCCTTATCCTCAGACTGTGACCTCTCGTCCTAGAATGTCCCACGAGAGGAAGCATCCGCTCCACGTCTACTTTATCCATAACCTTTCATCATCTTGTAGACCTCAATTTGATCTCCCTTCATTCTCCCAAATTCCAGAGAGTATCGGCCTAAACTGTTCAATCTCTCTCCATCCGACAAACCCCCTCGTCTCTGGAATCAATCCAGTGAACCTCCTCTGAACTGCCTCCAATGTCACTGCATCTTTCCCCAAATACGGGGACCCAAACTGTGCACAATACTCCAGGTGCAGCCTCACCAACGCCTTGTATAGTAGCAACAATACTTCCTTACCTTTATATTCTATTCCTTTAGCTATAAATGCCAACAAGTTAACACAAAGGGTTTTAAAATGCTTTTGTAGAAGCCACACCTTATGCGTTGCAGGATTAGATATCCGCAGATTTTCTCTAGCAACCTCGCTGACAAGAAACTCACCTTGGCCACTCCAAGGTTCAATCTTACATTTAAGCCACACTCAATCTGAGCAGCGAGGACAGATTCCCTCTGCCAGAAATTGAAGACAGGAGTTGGGATGTCTTGTTGAAGTTGTACAAGACATTGGTGAGGCCACACTTGGAATACTGTGTACAGTTCTGGTCTAATTAGCTGGAGTTCCAGTTGTTGCGGCAATGATAGAAGCTCCAGGATGTCTGTTGACAGTGATATTTCAAAATGAGAGGGAGAATGGGGGCTTGGAGTAAAACTCACAGAAAACAGTCGCTTATACAGCAAATTAGGTCTATTTAATCAGTGACCATGGTGCATCTAAAACATGCACTGCAGCTCACAGCCGACAGAATCTATTAAACTGTACAGTGAAGCAAACAGCCTACAGAATCTATTAAACTGTACAGTGCAGCAAACACTCTACAGAATCTATTAAACTGTACAGTACAGCAAACACTCTACAGAATCTATTAAACTGTACAGTGCAGCAAACTCACTACAGAATCTATTAAACTGTACAGTGCAGCAAACACTCTACAGAATCTATTAAACTGTACAGTACAGCAAACTCTCTACAGAATCTATTAAACTGTACAGTGCAGCAAACACTCTACAGAATCTATTAAACTGTACAGTGCAGCAAACAGCCTACAGAATCTATTAAACTGTACAGTACAGCAAACACTCTACAGAATCTATTAAACTGTACAGTACAGCAAACAGCCTACAGAATCTATTAAACTGTACAGTACAGCAAACACTCTACAGAATCTATTAAACTGTACAGTACAGCAAACACTCTACAGAATCTATTAAACTGTACAGTACAGCAAACAGCCTACAGAATCTATTAAACTGTACAGTACAGCAAACAGCCTACAGAATCTATTAAACTGTACAGTACAGCAAACACTCTACAGAATCTATTAAACTGTACAGTACAGCAAACACTCTACAGAATCTATTAAACTGTACAGTACAGCAAACAGCCTACAGAATCTATTAAACTGTACAGTACAGCAAACAGCCTACAGAATCTATTAAACTGTACAGTACAGCAAACACTCTACAGAATCTATTAAACTGTACAGTACAGCAAACACTCTACAGAATCTATTAAACTGTACAGTACAGCAAACACTCTACAGAATCTATTAAACTGTACAGTACAGCAAACACTCTACAGAATCTATTAAACTGTACAGTACAGCAAACAGCCTACAGAATCAATTAAACTGTACAGTACAGCAAACTCTCTACAGAATCTATTAAACTGTACAGTACAGCAAACACTCTACAGAATCTATTAAACTGTACAGTACAGCAAACACTCTACAGAATCTATTAAACTGTACAGTACAGCAAACAGCCTACAGAATCTATTAAACTGTACAGTACAGCAAACACTCTACAGAATCTATTAAACTGTACAGTACAGCAAACACTCTACAGAATCTATTAAACTGTACAGTACAGCAAACACTCTACAGAATCTATTAAACTGTGCAGTACAGCAAACGCTCTACAGAATCTATTAAACTGTACAGTACAGCAAACTCTCTACAGAATCTATTAAACTGTACAGTACAGCAAACAGACTACACAGTCTATTTAAAAAGAGTCTCCGCAAACTACACCAATTGAAGTCCCTATGATGTGCTTTGAAAGATAAGGTCATGGCACAAATCCATTCCAGCCTCCCGGACTACCTGGATCCACGACAGTTTGCCTATCGTTGCAACAGGTCCACAGCAGACGCCATCTCCCTGGCCCTGCACTCAATCCTGGAACACCGAGATAACAAGGACACCTGTGTCAGACTCCTATTTATCAACTACAGCTCAGCCTTCAACATTATTATTCCCACAAATCTCATCCCCAAACTCCATAGCCTGGGCCTCGGCTCCTCCCTCTGTGACTGGATCCTGAACTTCCTAACTCACAGACCACAATCAGTAAGGATAGGCAACAACACCACCTCCACGATCATCCTCAACACCGGTGCCCCACAAGGCTGTGTTCTCGGCCCCCTACTATACTCCTTATACACCTCTGACTGTGTGCCCAAATCCCCCTCCAATTCGATTTTCAAGTTTGCTGACGACACCACCGTAGTGGGTCGGATCTCAAACAATGACGAGACAGAGTACAGGAATGAGATAGAGAATCTGGTGAACTGGTGCGGCAACAATAATCTCTCCCTCAATGTCAACAAAACGAAGGCGATTGTCATCGACTTCAGGAAGCCTAAAGGAGAACATGCCCCTGTCTACATCAACGGGAACGAAGTAGAAAGGGTCGAGAGCTTCAGGTTTTTAGGTGTCCAGATCACCAACAACCTGTCCTGGTCCCCCCCATGCCGACACTATAGTTAAGAAAGCCCCACCAACGCCTCTACTTTCTCAGAAGACTAAGGAAATTTGGCATGTCCGCTATGGCTCTCACCAACTTTTACAGATGCACCATAGAAAGCATTCTTTCTGGTTGTATCACAGCTTGGTCTGGGGCTCCTGCTCTGCCCAAGACCGCAAGGAACTACAAAAGGTGGTGAATGTAGCCCAATCCATCACGCAAACCAGCCTCCCATCCATTGACTGTGTTTACACTTCCTGCTGCCTCGGGAAAAGCAGCCAGCATAATTAAGGACCCCCACGCACCCCGGACATTCTCTCTTCCACCTTGTTCCGTCGGGAAAAAGATACAAAAGTCTGAGGTCACGTACCAACTGACTCAAGAACAGCTTCTTCCCTGCTGCCGTCAGACTTTTGAATGGACCTACCTCGCATTAAGTTGATCTTTCTCTACACCCTAGCTATGACTGTAACACTACATTCTGCACCCTCTCCTTTCCTTCTCCCCTATGTACTCTATGAACGGTATGCTTTGCCTGTATAGCGCGCAAGAAACAATACTTTTCATTGCATCTCAATATATGTGACAATAATAAATCAAATCAAATCCTCATGAAAAATATTGTGCCAACGTCTCTGCAGAGTAGAGTGTTGGACACAGGTTCAAATGGAACTGGATAAGTTTGTTTATATATCAGTGTCACAAGTAGGCTTACATTAACACCGCAATGAAGTCACTGTGAAAATCCCCTAGTCGCCTCACTCTGGCGTCTGTTGGGGTAACACTGAGGATTGAATTACAGGAATATGAAGGTGGGAGAAAGTACAACTAATGAAATTGTTCTCCTAAAAAGCTACTGCCGTCTGGATGGGTCAAATGGCCTTCGTTTAGTGAAGAGCAAGATGGTGTCTGCAGCGAAATACAGCAACTGGGGAAGAGTTCCACGATATAAATGGAGCGCTCTTAACATTAATCCGAGTCACCCCAAAGCTGCAGCTGAGCCTCCAAGTGGTGATGGCAGGAAAATACAAAGCTGGGGGGACAGGAATCGGCCATTTGGTCCCTCAATCCTGTTCCGCCATCCTGCGCGGATCAGCTGGCGGGGGTAGTCACAGACATCTTCAACCTCTCTTTACAACAATCTGAGGTCCCTATCTGCTTCGAGAAGATGACCATCATCCCGATACCTAAGAAAAGCCAAGCAGCCTTAATGACTATCGGCCGGTGGCTCTGACATCCATCATTATGAAGTGCTTTGAAAGGTTAGTCACGGCACGAATCAGTTCCAGCCTCCCGGACTGCCTGGATCCACTACAGTTTGCCGACCGCCGCAACAGGTCCACAGCAGACACCATCTCCCTGGCCCTGCACTCAATCCTAGAACACCCAAATAACAAGGACACCTGTGTCAGACTCCTACTTACTGACTCCAGCTCAGTCTTCAACACTTATTCCCACGAAACCCATCTCCAAACTCCGCGGCCTGGTCCTCGGCTCCTCCCTCTGCGACTGGATCCTGAACTTCCTAACCCACTGATGCACTATTCAGACACGAGGCTTGAAGCTCAGTAAATGAAAGGCTTTTATTTACTGTTAACGAAGCCACCAGAACTTATATACACTATCCCAGACTGAAGGGATCCCGGCCAGAGCAGGGACTCTTATACCTCTCCCAGAAGGCGGAGCCCGACTGGGATGTGCCACAACACTACAGTACAAAGGTGTAACAACCCCACCCTAACCCCAACAGCAACAATAGCACAACCCAACAGTAACATATGTACATCCTTGTAGTACTGGCCAGCCCCAGGCTCAGCACTATCCAGTGGGAACCAACGATGGTTCACCACAACCACAGACCACAATCAGTAAGGATAGGCAACAACACCTCCTCCACGATCATCCTCAACACCGGTGCCCCACAAGGCTGTGTTCTCAGCCCCCTACTATACTCCTTATACACCTCTGACTGTGCGGCCAAATTCCCCTCCAATTCGATTTTCAAGTTTGCTGATGACACCACCGTAGTGGGTCGGATCTCAAACAATGACGAGACAGAGTACAGGAATGAGATAGAGAATCTGGTGAACTGGTGCGGTGACGATAATCTCTCCCTCAATGTCAGTAAATCAAGGGAGATAGTCATCGACTTCAGGAAGCGTAAAGGAGAACATGCCCCTGTCTACATCAACAGGGACGAAGTAGAAAGGGTCGAGAGCTTCACGTTTTTAGGGTCCAGCTCACCAACAACCTGTTCTGGTCCCCCCCATGCCGACACTATAGTTAAGAAAGCCCCACCAATGCCTCTACTTTCTCAGAAGACTAAGGAAATTTGGCATGTCAGCTACGACTCTGACCAACTTTTACAGATGCCCCATAGAAAGCATTCTTTCTGGTTGTATCACAGCTTGGTCTGGCTCCTGCTCTGCCCAAGACCACAAGAAACTACAAAAGGTCGTGAATGTAGCCCAGTCCATCACGCAAACCAGCCTCCCATCCATTGACTCTGTCTACACTTCCCATTGCCTCGGGGAAAAGCAACCAGCATAATCAAGGACCCCACGCACCCCGGACATTCTCTCTTCCATCTTCTTCCATCGGGAAAAAGATACAAAAGTCTGAGGTCACGGACCAACTGACTCAAGAACAGCTTCTTCCCTGCTGCCGTCAGACTTTTGAATGGACCTACCTCGCATTAAGTTGATCTTTCTCTACACCCTAGCTATGACTGTAACACTACATTCTGCACCCTCTCCTTTCCTTCGCTATGAACGGTATGCTTTGTCTGTATAGCGCGCAAGAAACAATACTTTTCACTGTGCACCCAGTACATGTGACAATAATAAATCAAATCAAATATAAATGTCTTCAGCATCTCCACTCTCCACCCGTCCACCGCCTGATTCTTGAATCTCTTAGTCCGAGAATCATAGAATCCTGACAGTGCAGAAGGAGGTCCTTTGGCCCATCGAGTCTGCACCGACCACAATCCCACCCAGGCCCTATTCCCGAAACCCCACACATTTACCCTGCTAATCCGCCTGACGCGAAGGGGCAATTTTAGCATGGCCAATCCCCCTAACCTGCACATTTTTGGACTGTGGGAGGAAACCGGAGCACCCGGAGGAAACCCACGCAGACACGAGGAGAACGTGCAGATTCCACACAGACAGTGACCCGAGGTTGGATGTGAACCCGGGTCCCTGGCGCTGTGAGGCAGCCGTGCGAACCACTGTGCCACCGTGCCGCCCCGGGTCCCTGGCGCTGTGAGGCAGCGGCACGAACCCACTGTGCCACCGTGCCGCCCCGGGTCCCTGGCACTGTGAGGCAGCAGTGCTAACCCACTGTGCCCACCGTGCCGCCCCGGGTCCCTGGCGCTGTGAGGCAGCAGTGCTAACCCACTGTGCCCACCGTGCCGCCCCGGGTCCCTGGCGCTGTGAGGCAGCAGTGCTAACCCACTGTGCCCACCGTGCCGCCCCGGGTCCCTGGCGCTGTGAGGCAGCAGTGCTAACCCACTGTGCCCACCGTGCCGCCCCGGGTCCCTGGCGCTGTGAGGCAGCAGTGCTAACCCACTGTGCCCACCGTGCCGCCCCGGGTCCCTGGCGCTGTGAGGCAGCAGCACTAACACACCGTGCCACCCTAGTCAGCACTGAAACAGCTATCATTTTCCCGGTCCAACAGCGCTGGGCAGCACGCCAGTCCAACATTGGACCGGATCCTCCAACCTGGTCCTCAGCTGGGATTCTCCGACCTGGAATGTGGAACTCACCCTCACAGGGGATGGGGAGAATGTGGGACTCACTCCCACGGGGAGTGGGGAGAATGTGGGACTCACTCCCACGGGGAGTGGGGAGAATGTGGGACTCACCCTCACAGGGGATGGGGAGAATGTGGGACTCGCTCCCACGGGGAGTGGGGAGAATGTGGGACTCACCCTCACAGGGGATGGGGAGAATGTGGGACTCACTCCCACGGGGAGTGGGGAGAATGTGGGACTCACTCCCACGGGGAGTGAGGAGAATGTGGGACTCACCCTCACAGGGGATGGGGAGAATGTGGGACTCACTCCCACGGGGAGTGGGGAGAATGTGGGACTCGCTCCCACAGGGGAGTGGAGAGAATGTGGGACTCGCTCCCACGGGGAGTGGGGAGAATGTGGGACTCGCTCCCACGGGGAGTGGGGAGAATGTGGGACTCGCTCCCACGGGGAGTGGGGAGAATGTGGGACTCGCTCCCACGGGGAGTGGGGAGAATGTGGGACTCGCTCCCACGGGGAGTGAGGAGAATGTGGGACTCGCTCCCACGGGGGGAGTGGGGAGAATGTGGGACTCGCTCCCACGGGGAGTGGGGAGAATGTGGGACTCACTCCCACGGGGAGTGAGGAGAATGTGGGACTCGCTCCCACGGGGAGTGGGGAGAATGTGGGACTCACTCCCACGGGGAGTGGGAAGAATGTGGGACCCGCTCCCACAGGGGAGTGGAGAGAATGTGGGGCTCACTCCCACGGGGAGTGGGGAGAATGTGGGACTCGCTCCCACGGGGAGTGGGGAGAATGTGGGACTCACTCCCACGGGGAGTGGGGAGAATGTGGGACTCGCTCCCACGGGGAGTGGGGAGAATGTGGGACTCTCTCCCACGGGGAGTGGGGAGAATGTGGGACTCACTCCCACGGGGAGTGGGGAGAATGTGGGACTCGCTCCCACGGGTAGTGGGGAGAATGTGGGACTCGCTCCCACGGGGAGTGGGGGAGAATGTGGGACTCGCTGCCACGGGGAGTGGGGAGAATGTGGGACTCTCTCCCACGGGGAGTGGGGAGAATGTGGGACTCACTCCCATGGGGAGTGGGGAGAATGTGGGACTCTCTCCCACGGGGAGTGGGGAGAATGTGGGACTCACTCCCACGGGGAGTGGGGGAGAATGGGGGACTCGCTCCCATGGGGGAGTGGGGGGAATGTGGGACTCGCTCCCGCGGGGGAGTGGGGAGAATGTGGGACTCACTCCCATGGGGGAGTGGGGAGAATGTGGGACTCTCTCCCACGGGGAGTGGGGAGAATGTGGGACTCACTCCCACGGGGAGTGGGGGAGAATGGGGGACTCGCTCCCATGGGGAGTGGGGGGAACTCCCATAGTCCAAAGATGTGCAGGTTAGGGGGATTAGCAGGGCCCTTGTGGGATATGGCCCTGGTGGGATGCTCTGTTGGAGTCAGTGCACACTCGATGGGCCGAGTGGCCTCCGTCTGCACTGTAAAGACTCTATTCTGTGGGTTTCCTCCCACAGTCGATCATATTGAATGGCGGTGCAGGCTCGAGGGGCTGAATGGCCTCCTCCTGCTCCTAGCTCTTATGTTCTAACCATGGGCCAATCCAGAGGAGGTCGATGATGACCAATGGCCCCTGGTACCTGGAGGAAGAGAACCTCTCTCTCTGTGTGTGTGTGAGCCACTGTGACATGTCAAAGATAAGCACCTGCTTCTGAGATTCCATGTGAGCTTTTGCGAAACACGCTTTGCTGCGTTATTTATCCTATCTATATCTCTGCACATGATGGCTGTTTGCGTTGGCCCTGAGGGAACCCAGATGGTGAGAGTCTACCTTTTATTCACAAACTGCACAGATCGTGTCACGTTACAGCGACAATTAAGTTCAGCAAAAAATTATTACGAAACCTGAAAGATTCCAGCTCCAAGAATCGACTGCGGTTGGGAAAGTGCTGAATCAGCCCTTCCAAAATACACCTGGTCCTCAGCAGCACGGAGGAGATGTTTGATGAGTTCTGGGGGAGGTGGAATGACGTCCAGATCTACTCCCTGTCTTTTTATGTAAGTGTTGTTGGCAGAGGAATAAATAGTGTCCCAAAACACGAGGCAGAAATCCCCTTCCTGCCTTTGGGGGAGAGGGTGACTCAGTGGTAGTGTCGCTGTGCTAGTGACCACCATATGTCCTGAGGACACTGACAGTGCGGCACTCCCTCAGCACTGACCCTCTGACAGTGCGGCACTCCCTCAGCACTGACCCTCTGACAGTGCGGCACTCCCTCGGCACTGACCCTCTGACAGTGCGGCACTCCCTCAGCACTGACCCTCTGACAGTGTGGCACTCCCTCAGCACTGACCCTCTGACAGTGCGGCACTCCCTCAGCACTGACCCTCTGACAGTGTGGCACTCCCTCAGCACTGACCCTCTGACAGTGCGGCACTCCCTCAGCACTGACCCTCTGACAGTGCGGCGCTCCCTCAGCACTGACCCTCTGACAGTGCGGCACTCCCTCAGTACTGACCCTCTGACAGTGCGGCACTCCCTCAGCACTGACCCTCTGACAGCGTGGCACTCCCTCAGTACTGACTATCTGACAGTGCGGCACTCCCTCAGCACTGACCCTCTGACAGTGCGGCACTCCCTCAGTACTGACCCTCTGACAGTGCGGCACTCCCTCAGTACTGACCCTCTGACAGTGCGGCACTCCCTCAGCACTGACCCTCTGACAGTGCGGCACTCCCTCAGCACTGACCCTCTGACAGTGCGGCACTCCCTCAGCACTGACCCTCTGACAGTGCGGCACTCCCTCAGCACTGACCCTCTGACAGTGCGGCACTCCCTCAGTACTGACCCTCTGACAGTGCGGCACTCCCTCAGCACTGACCCTCTGACAGTGCGGCACTCCCTCAGCACTGACCCTCTGACAGTGCGGCACTCCCTCAGTACTGACCGTCTGACAGTGCGGCACTCCCTCAGCACTGACCCTCTGACAGTGCGGCGCTCCCTCAGCACTGACCCTCTGACAGTGCGGCACTCCCTCAGCACTGACCCTCTGACAGTGCGGCACTCCCTCAGCACTGACCCTCTGACAGTGCGGCACTCCCTCAGCACTGACCCTCTGACAGTGCGGCACTCCCTCAGTACTGACCCTCTGACAGTGCGGCACTCCCTCAGCACTGACCGTCTGACAGTGCGGCACTCCCTCAGCACTGACCCTCTGACAGTGCGGCACTCCCTCAGCACTGACCCTCTGACAGTGCAGCACTCCCTCAGCACTGACCTTCTGACAGTGCGGCACTCCCTCAGCACTGACCCTCTGACAGTGCGGCACTCCCTCAGCACTGACACTCTGACAGTGCGGCACTCCCTCAGCACTGACCCTCTGACAGTGCGGCACTCCCTCAGCACTGACCCTCTGACAGTGCGGCACTCCCTCAACACTGACCCTCTGACAGTGCGGCACTCCCTCAGCACCGACTGAATAAATTCTCGCCCTTGATTTCAAATTCCTCTCCAGTCCCTACACCCCCTCCCTATCTGAGTAACCTCTTCCAGCTCCCACAGCTCTCCCTATCTCTGTAACCTCCTCCAGTCCCTGCACCCCTCCCTATCTGAGTAACCTCCTCCAACCCCTATATCGCCTCCCTATCTGAGTAACCTCCTCCTTCTCTGGGAGGCAAGAGAAGTGATTGCAGAGCCTCTGGCTCTGATCTTCAGGTCGTCGTTGGCCTCTGGTATAGTACCAGAAGATTGGAGGTTAGCGAATGTTGTCCCATTGTTTAAGAAGGGGAACAGAGACTTCCCCGGGAATTATAGACCGGTGAGTCTCACTTCTGTTGTCGGCAAGATGTTGGAAAAAATTATAAGGGATAGGATTTATAGTTATTTGGAGAGTAATGAATTGATAGGTGATAGTCAGCATGGTTTTGTGGCAGGTAGGTCGTGCCTTACTAACCTTATTGAGTTTTTTGAGAAAGTGACCAAGGAGGTGGATGGGGGCAAGGCAGTGGACGTGGTATATATGGATTTTAGTAAGGCGTTTGATAAGGTTCACCATGGTAGGCTTCTGCAGAAAATGCAGATGTATGGGATTGGGGGTGATCTAGGAAATTGGATCAGGAATTGGCTAGCGGATAGGAAACAGAGGGTGGTGGTTGATAGTAAATATTCATCATGGAGTGCGGTTACAAGTGGTGTACCTCAGGGATCTGTTTTGGGGCCACTGCTGTTTGTAATATTTATTAATGATCTGGATGAGGGTATAGTTGGGTGGATTAGCAAATTTGCTGATGACACCAAAGTCGGTGGTGTGGTAGACAGTGAGGAAGGGTGTCGTAGTTTGCAGGAAGACTTAGACAGGTTGCAAAGTTGGGCCGAGAGGTGGCGGATGGAGTTTAATGCGGAGAAGTGTGAGGTAATTCACTTTGGTAGGAATAACAGATGTGTTGAGTATAGGGCTAACGGGAGGACTTTGAATAGTGTGGAGGAGCAGAGGGATCTAGGTGTATGTGTGCATAGATCCCTGAAAGTTGGGAATCAAGTAGATAAGGTTGTTAAGAAGGCATATGGTGTCTTGGCGTTTATTGGTAGGGGGATTGAATTTAGGAGTCGTAGCGTTATGTTGCAACTGTACACAACTCTGGTGCGGCCGCACTTGGAGTACTGTGTGCAGTTCTGGTCCCCACATTACAGGAAGGATGTGGAGGCTTTGGAGAGGGTGCAGAGGAGGTTTACCAGGATGTTGCCTGGTATGGAGGGGAGATCCTATGAGGAGAGGCTGAGGGATTTGGGATTGTTTTCGCTGGAAAGGCGGCGGCTAAGAGGGGATCTTATTGAAACATATAAGATGATTAGAGGTTTAGATAGGGTGGATAGTGATAGCCTTTTTCCTCTGATGGAGAAATCCAGCACGAGGGGGCATGGCTTTAAATTGAGGGGGGGTAGTTATAGAACCGATGTCAGGGGTAGGTTCTTTACCCAGAGGGTGGTGAGGGATTGGAATGCCCTGCCAGCATCAGTAGTAAATGCGCCTAGTTTGGGGGCGTTTAAGAGATCCGTAGATAGGTTCATGGACGAAAAGAAATTGGTTTAGGTTGGAGGGTCACAGTTTTTTTTTTTTTTTTTAACTGGTCGGTGCAACATCGTGGGCCGAAGGGCCTGTTCTGCGCTGTAATGTTCTATGTTCTATGTTCTATGTTCTAGCCCCCTACACCCCCTCCCTATCTCTGTAACCTCTTCCAGCCCTGACATCCCTCCGAGAGCTCGGCGCTCCTCCAATTCCGGCCTCTCGAGCCTCCCCCAAGTCCCCTCGCTCCGCCATTGGCGGCCGTGCCTTCAGCTGCCTGGAGTGGGGGCCCTGAAGCTCGCGAACGAACCTCTCCACCCTCATCTCTGTGTCATCTTGCAAACTTTCCTCAAAATCTGCTTCTGCGACCAAAGCTTTTGACTGTACGTCCTGACGTATCTGGTGATAGATCGCAGTCACTTGTCAATTGCTTTTTCCCAGGGCATGAATGATGATTATGAGGGGCAGAAGTTCAGGGTAAGGGGGGAAAGGTTCAGTGGGGATGTGCGGGGGGGAGTGTTTCACACAGAGGGTGGTGGGGGCCTGGAATGCGCTGCCATGTGAGGGGGTTGGGGCAGATAGGTTAGCCACATTTAAGACTGATCTGGATAGACACATGAACAGATGGGGAATAGAGGGTTACAGGCGGTTGGTCTGGATAGGACAACGTGATCGGCGCAGGAGGGCCGAAGGGCCTGTACCTGTGCTGTACTGTTCTTTGCTCGCATGAAACGCCACAATTCACGAAGGAAAGCGCCATGCAAATGCCAGTAGTTGTAACCCGACTTCATGTCCAAAGGCGCTATGCAAATGCCAGTAGTTGTAACCCGACTTCATGTCCAAAGGCGCTATGCAAATGCCAGCAGTTGTAACTCGACTTCATGTCCAAAGGCGCTATGCAAATGCCAGCAGTTGTAACCCGACTTCATGTCCAAAGGCGCTATGCAAATGCCAGTAGTTGCAACCCAACTTCATGTCCAAAGGCGCTATGCAAATGCCGGTAGTTGTAACCCGACTTCATGTCCAAAGGCGCTATGCAAATGCCGGTAGTTGCAACCCGACTTCATGTCCAAAGGCGCTATGCAAATGCCAGCAGTTGTTGCCCGCTCCATCCGGCTGCTATCTCCCAGAACATTCGTGGAATTGATGTTCCAGTGGGTTTTTTTTGCCCTCAGAAGCCTCCATATCCTTTCTCCCCGCTGCAGATTCCAGGACTGCTGACATCGATTGCAAAGCTGGCTCAGCGACCAGCAAGGCAGGGCTGGGAAGAGCTGAATCAGCTCACCGTCGAATGCCCTTGAGACGCCGCTCCGGTATCAGATCGGCACGGCTGACACTGACTCAGTGGCTCTGGAGGGTGGCTGATAGATCACATCTCAGGGCTGCTGGATCAGCAGCAATTACTGGCGCATCCCGCAGTTCCTGGACGACGTTCCCACATTTATCCACATTAAGATGCCCAGAACTTTCAATTTGATTTGAGGCTCCGTAGAATTCCATCCATTCTCCTCACTCCAGTCAGTTGTGGTTCAGTGGCTGGCAGCTCACACCCCGCTGTCTCGAGCCTTAAATCCCCACTCCACAAACCTGGACACTAAATTCAGTTCCACATTCAATACAGCGCTGAGGGAGCGCCGCACTGTCAGAGGGTCAGTGCTGAGGGAGTGCCGCACTGTCAGAGGGTCAGTGCTGAGGGAGTGCCGCACTGTCAGAGGGTCAGTACTGAGGGAGTGCCGCAGTGTCAGAGGGTCAGTGCTGAGGGAGTGCCGCAGTGTCAGAGGGTCAGTGCTGAGGGAGTGCCGCACTGTCAGAGGGTCAGTGCTGAGGGAGTGCCGCACTGTCAGAGGGTCAGTGCTGAGGGAGTGCCGCACTGTCAGAGGGTCAGTGCTGAGGGAGTGCCGCACTGTCAGAGGGTCAGTACTGAGGGAGTGCCGCACTGTCAGGGGGTCAGTGCTGGGGGAGTGCCGCACTGTCAGAGGGTCAGTACTGAGGGAGTGCCGCAGTGTCAGAGGGTCAGTACTGAGGGAGTGCCGCACTGTCAGGGGGTCAGTGCTGGGGGAGTGCCGCACTGTCAGAGGGTCAGTGCTGAGGGAGTGCCGCACTGTCAGAGGGTCAGTGCTGAGGGAGCGCCGCACTTTCAGTGGGTCAGTGCTGAGGGAGTGCCACACTGTCAGAGGGTCCGTGCTGAGGGAGTGCCGCACTGTCAGAGGGTCAATACTGATGGAGTGCCGCACTGTCAGAGGGTCAGCGCTGAGGTTGTGCCGCACTGTCAGAGGGTCAGTGCTGAGGGAGTGCCGCACTGTCAGAGGGTCAGTGCTGAGGGAGTGCCGCACTGTCAGAGGGTCAGTGCTGAGGGAGTGCCGCACTGTCAGAGGGTCAGTGCTGAGGGAGTGCCGCACTGTCCGAGGGTCAGTACTGAGGGAGTGCCGCACTGTCAGAGGGTCAGTACTGAGGGAGTACCGCACTGTCAGAGGGTCAGTGCTGAGGCAGTACCGCACTGTCAGAGGGTCAGTGCTGAGGGAGTGCCGCACTGTCAGCGGGTCAGTGCTGAGGGAGTGCCGCACTGTCAGAGGGGCAGTACTGAGGGAGTGCCGCACTGTCAGAGGATCAGTACTGAGGGAGTGCCGCACTGTCAGAGGGTCAGTACTGAGGGAGTGCCGCACTGTCAGAGGGTCAGTACTGAGGGAGTGCCGCACTGTCAGGGGGTCAGTACTGAGGGAGTGCCGCACTGTCAGAGGGTCAGTGCTGAGGGGGTGCCGCACTGTCAGAGGGTCAGTGCTGAGGGAGTGCCGCACTGTCAGAGGGTCAGTGCTGAGGGAGTTCCGCACTGTCAGCGGGTCAGTGCTGAGGGAGTGCCGCACTGTCAGAGGGTCAGTGCTGAGGGAGTACCGCACTGTCAGAGGGTCAGTACTGAGGGAGTACCGCACTGTCCTGCGGGATCATAGGAGAGATGGTGTGCTATCAAGGCGGGGGGGAGGTTGAGGAGAGAATTGGAGGGTCTCATGTGTCTCGAGTTGGACTTGAACCTATGCCACTCTGATCATTGCTTTTGTCCCCCATCTCCCTTCCCAACCTCTGACCCTGCGCCCCCTCAGGAGTCGCTCAGGACGAGGAGTCAGATTGGACAGCCCCAAGTTACAATTACAAGCCTCATGCCGGCCTCGGATCCTTATGGCGGAAAATTGGCAAGGCCCCAAAAGTGGATTCTTCGATCCTCAACTGGGTCAAAGTAAAATTAAATGGGTGGGGAGGTTGAAATATGACGTTATTGATTAGCGATAGATGATGAATCGTAATGGTCCCACAGTGATAGTTCTCTTCCCCTTCCAGAAAGAACCTTCACATGGGTGGCCAAGGGAACAGGCTTTCACAGAGTCACAGAGCTTTACAGCATGGAAACAGGCCCTTCGGCCCAACTTGTCCATGCCGCCATTTTTTTTTGAACCACTAAGCTACCCAATTGCCCGCATTTGGCCCATATCCCTCTGTACCCATCGTACCCTTGTTAATTAACGGCGTCTCTATATGTTGGCCGCCACCATGAACGGGCTTGGTGGCAAAAAAAAAGAGGCGCCATTAATTAACAAGATCCCACTGGCCCTGATCAGCTCTGAAATTCTCCAATTCCGATTCACATTCCCCTCCAACGCGATTTTCAAGTTTGCTGACGACACCACCGTAGTGGGTCGGATCTCAAACAATGACGAGACAGAGTACAGGAATGAGATAGAGAATCTGGTGAACTGGTGCGGCAACAATAATCTCTCCCTCAACGTCAACAAAACGAAGGAGATTGTCATCGACTTCAGGAAGCGTGAAGGAGAACATGCTCCTGTCTCCATCAACAGGGATGGAGCAGAAATGGTCGAGAGCTTCAGGTTTTTAGGTGTCCAGATCACCAACAACCTGTCCTGGTCCCCCCCATGCCGACACTATAGTTACAAAAGCCCCACCAACGCCTCTACTTTCTCAGAAGACTAAGGAAATTTGGCATGTCAGCTACGACTCTCACCAACTTTTACAGATGCCCCATAGAAAGCATTCTTTCTGGTTGTATCACAGCTTGGTCTGGGCTCCTGCTCTGCCCAAGGCCACAAGGGACTACAAAGGGTCGTGAATGTAGCCCAATCCATCACGCAAACCAGCCTCCCATCCATTGACTCTGTCTACACTTCCCGCTGCCTCGGGAAAAGCAGCCAAGAATAATTAAGGACCCCACGCACGCCGGACATTCCCTCTTCCACCTTCTTCCATCGGGAAAAAAATACAAAAGTCTGAGGTCATGTACCGACCGACTCAAGAACAGCTTCTTCCCTGCTGCTGTCAGACCTTTGAATGGACCTACCTCGCATTAAGTTGATCTTTCTCTACACCCTAGCTATGACTGTAACACTACATTCTGCACTCTCTCCTTTCCTTCTCTATGAACGGTATGCCTTGAGTGTATAGCGTGCAAGAAACAATACTTTTCACTGTGTCCCAGTACATGTGACAATAATAAATCTAATCTAATTCCTGAACCAACCTCATTATTAGTAGATGGTGACCGTGAAACCATTGTCGATTGTCACAAAAACCCATTGGGGTTCACTGGTGTCCCCTTAGGGAAGGAAATCTGCCGTCCTGACCCGGTCTGGCCTACATGTGACTCCAGAGCCACAGCAATGGGGTTGACTCTCAACTGCTCCTCTGAACTACAGAGTAAAGCTCCCTCTACACTGTTCCCCATCAAACACTCCCAGGACAGGTACAGCACGGGGTTAGATACAGAGTAAAGCTCCCTCTACACTGTCCCCCATCAAACACTCCCAGGACAGGTACAGCACGGGGTTAGATACAGAGTAAAGCTCCCTCTACACTGTCCCCCATCAAACACTCCCAGGACAGGTACAGCACGGGGTTAGATACAGAGTAAAGCTCCCTCTACACTGTCCCCATCAAACACTCCCAGGGCAGGTACAGCACGGGGTTAGATACAGAGTAAAGCTCCCTCTACACTGTCCCCATCAAACACTCCCAGGACAGGTACAGCACGGGGTTAGATACAGAGTAAAGCTCCCTCTACACTGTCCCCATCAAACACTCCCAGGACAGGTAAAGCACGGGGTTAGATACAGAGTAAAGCTCCCTCGACACTGTCCCCATCAAACACTCCCAGGACAGGTACAGCACGGGGTTAGATACAGAGTAAAGCTCCCTCTACACTGTCCCCATCAAACACTCCCAGGACAGGTACAGCACGGGGTTAGATACAGAGTAAAGCTCCCTCTACACTGTCCCCATCAAACACTCCCAGGGCAGGTACAGCACGGGGTTAGATACAGAGTAAAGCTCCCTCTACACTGTCCCCATCAAACACTCCCAGGACAGGTACAGCATGGGTTTAGATCAGCCCCAGGGACCTGGGTTCGATTCCCGGCTTGGGTCACTGTCTGTGTGGAGTCTGCACGTTCTCCCCGTGTCTGCGTGGGTTCCCTCCGGGTGCTCCGGTTTCCTCCCACAGTCCGAAAGACATGCTGGTTAGGTGCTAAATTCTTCCTCAGTGTTCCCCGAACAGGCGCTGGAGTGTGGCCTCTAGGGGATTTTCACAGTAACTTCATTGCAGTGTTAATGTAAGCCTACTTGTGACACGAATAAATGAACGTTGTAGTTATTTCCCTTCCAAAGCAGTGTTCAGTGAACATCAACTGATATTAATTCTGCATCTTGCAAAGTGACTCTGGTGCTACCTGTTGCATCAGAGGTTGCTGGATTGGTCTCCTGGGCTTTCACAGACTGATTCAAGCTTCAGGTTTTTAGGTGTCCAGATCACCAACAACATGTCCTGGTCCCTCCCCACGCCGACACTATAGTTACGAAAGCCCCACCAACGCCTCTACTTTCTCAGAAGACTAAGGAAATTTGGCATGTCAGCTACGACTCTCACCAACTTTTACAGATGCCCCATAGAAAGCATTCTTTCTGGTTGTATCACAGCTTGGTCTGGGGCTCCTGCTCTGCCCAAGACCGCAAGGAACTACAAAAGGTCGTGAATGTAGCCCAATCCATCACGCAAACCAGCCTCCCATCCATTGACTCTGTCTACACTTCCCGCTGCCTCGGGGAAAAGCAGCCAGCATAATTAAGGACCCCACGCACCCCGGACATTCTCTCTTCCACCTTCTTCCATCGGGAAAAAGATACAAAAGTCTGAGGTCACGTACCGACCGACTCAAGAACAGCTTCTTCCCAGCTGCTGTCAGACTTTTGAATGGACCTACCTCGCATTAAGTTGATCTTTCTCTACACCCTAGCTATGACTGTAACACTACATTCTGCACTCTCTCCTTTCCTTCTCTATGAATGGTATGCTTTGTCTGTATAGCACACAAGAAACAATACTTTTCACTGTATCCCAATACATGTGACAATAATAAATCAAATCCAATGCAATGATATCTTTAAAGCGTGACTTTGGCCTGCTGTAGTCTGACTATTTAACTTCAAGAGCCAGAAAGTGGTCGAACTCGCCATCAACAGGTCCAAGCAGGGGGTGACCGAGGGGGCCGCCCGACACAATCTTTCCAAAATCATACTTTGAAAGGAAAGGGGAAGGAAAGGAGGAGCAACTAACTGTTCCCAGTGGGGGGTGAACAAGCAGAGGGACACGGGTTGAAGAGAATCGCTGAGAGGAACAGAGGGGGATCTGGAAGGCGCTGCTTGAAAGGGCGGCGGAAGCAGACTCAACAGGAACTTACAAAAGTGGGAATGCTCCAAAGGTGAAATCCCACCAGCAGATGAGAGGAAAGAGCAGGGGAGACTGGGACTACTGAGTTCGATCTTTCAAAGAGCCAGGAGAGGCTGAGTGGGCCGAATGGCCACCTCCTGGGCTTTAGAATCCCAAAGCTGGGTGTTGGCAGGGGTGGGGGTAGGGGGAGTGGCGGGAAGCAGGGAGCATGAATACACAAGAGTTAATCATAGAATAGAATAGAATCATAGAACCCCTACAGTGCAGAAAGAGGTCATTTGGCGCGTTAAGACTGTCCCAGCATCAATCCCACCCAGGCCCTATCCCCGTATCGCCATGTATTTACCCTAGCTAGCCCCCTGACACTAAGGGGCAATTTAGCACGGCCAATCCTCCTAACCCGCACATCTTTGGACACGAAGGGGCAATTTAGCATGGCCAATCCCCCTAACCTGCACATCTTTGGACACGAAGGGGCAATTTAGCACGGCCAATCCCCCTAACCTGCACATCTTTGGACACTAAGGGGCAATTTAGCATGGCCAATCCACCTAACCTGCACACCTTTGGACACTAAGGGGCAATTTAGCATGGCCAATCCCCCTAACCTACACATCTTTGGACACTAAGGGGCAATTTAGCATGGCCAATCCCCCTAACCTGCACATCTTTGGGCACTAAGGGGCAATTTAGAATGGCCAATCCCCCTAACCTGCACATCTTTGGACACTAAGGGGCAATTTAGAATGGCCAATCCCCCTAACCTGCATATCTTTGGACACTAAGGGGCAATTTAGCATGGCCAATCCACCTAACCTGCACGTCTTTGGACACTAAGGGGCAATTTAGCATGGCCAATCCACCTAACCTGCACATCTTTGGACACTAAGGGACAATTTAGCATGGCCAATCCACCTAACCTGCACATCTTTGGACACTAAGGGGCAATTTAGCATGGCCAATCCACCTAACCTGCACATCTTTGGACACTAAGGGGCAATTTAGCTTGGCCAATCCACCTAACCTGCACATCTTTGGACACTAAGGGACAATTTAGCACGGCCAATTCACCTAACCTACACATCTTTGGACACTAAGGGGCAATTTAGCATGGTCAATGCACCTAACCTGCATATCTTTGGACACTAAGGGGCAATTTAGCACGGCCAATCCACCTAACCTGCACATCTTTGGACACTAAGGGGCAATTTAGCACGGCCAATCCAGCTAACACACACATCTTTGGAGTGTGGGAGAAAACCGGAGGATCCGGAGGAAACCCACGCAGACACGGGGAGAACGTGCAGACTCCGCACAGACAGTGACCCGAGCCGGGAATCGAACCCGGGTCCCTGGCGCTGTGCGGCAGCGGTGCTAACCTCTGTACCGCCCGTAATCCTGGACATGTCCCTGGTGAAGAATCCAGCATTCATTCCACACCAAGCTCACTATCTCCACCCAGTGAAATTCTCCCCGTTTACTGTTCCCCGCCCCTTCCGGGCCGACAGAGTCAGAGGTCTCGGCAACATTTACTCACAGGGCTGAAATGTTGTTTCCAGCCTGCTGTTCCAGTACTTCAGGCAACACCCCACCCCGGCCCGCGACCCCCCTGCAGCCTCCGCCTAACCCCCCCACCCTCTGTGAAAAAGGGTCCACATCTCATTGTCCCTCAGACAGGGGAGGGGTCAGGTATTTTTAGAGCACTGACATTGCAGTGACTCGCACTCACTTGCACAGAACAGTGCAATGTCACTGCACAGCTCAGGGTTGGAGTGGAAGAGGTCCTGATATCTCTGTGCTGTTCATGGGCATTGAGGGGTTGGAGGGGGGAAGGGAAGGGAGGGGAGGGGAGAGTGGGGGAGGAGGAGGAGGTGGGTGGCCTTCACCCACAGGAAGCAATCCCGCTTTCCTCTCCGACGCTCCAGCAGGGGCCTGTCGTGTGGCCCGGCTCACACTGAAGCTTCAATGTCACCGTCAACCTTCCCCCGTTCCGATCTTACTGAGTGTGCCACGGCACGCAATCAGATCCACCCCCTGCAGCCCCCCCTGACCCCCGCACGCCCGGCTGAACACTGACAAAGAAATGGAACACCCCTCATTCTAACCCTTCACAACCTCTTCATTGGATCAATCACTAACTGGCACAGAAGGGGGCCGAACGGCCCCCTATTGGCATCTTATCTCAAGGCCCCACTGAAAAGGGAGCTTGGGACATCTACCCAGTTAGTCCCACCCTCCTGCTTTCTCCCCCACATCCCTGAAAATGTTCCCCTTCAAGTATTTCATAGGATTCATAGAATCCTGCAGTGCAGAAGGAGGCCATTCGGCCCATCGAGTCTGCACCGACCACCATTCCACCCAGGCCCTATTCCCGTAACCCCACACATTTACCCTGCTAATCCCCCTGACACTAAGGGGAAATTTAGCACGGCCAATCCCCCTAACCCGCACATCTTTGGACACTAAGGAGCAATTTAGCATGTCCAATCCACCTAACCTGCACATCTTTGGACACTAAGGGACAATTTAGCACGGCCAATCCCCCTAACCTGCACATCTTTGGAGACTAAGGGGCAATTTAGCACGGCCAATCCCCCTAATCTGCACATCTTTGGACACTAAGGGGCAATTTAGCACGGCAAATCCCCCTAACCTGCACATCTTTGGACACTAAGGGGCAATTTAGCATGGCCAATCCCCCTAACCTGCACATCTTTGGACAGTAAGGGGCAATTTAGCACGGCCAATCCACCTAACCTACACATCTTTGGTCACTAAGGGGCAATTTAGCATGGCCAATCCACCTAACCTACACATCTTTGGACACTATGGGGCAGTTTAGCATGGTCAATCCACCTAATGTACACATCTTTGGACACTAAGGGGCAATTTAGCATGGTCAATCCACCTAACCTGCACATCTTTGACACTATGGGGCAATTTATCATGGCCAATCCCACTAACCTACTCATCTTTGGACACTATGGGGCAGTTTAGCATGGTCAATCCCCCTAACCCGCACATCTTTGGACTGTGGAGGAAACCGGAGCAGCCGGAGGAAACCCACGCAGACACGGGGAGAATGTGCAGACTCCACCAAGCAGACTGTTCCAGGTCAGTACCACTCACAGAGTAAGAAAGGCCTTTCTCACCTTCCCCTTGCATCTCCAAAACCTTACTTTCTCAGAAGAAACTCTACTTTCTCAGAAGACTAAGGAAATTTGGCATGTCAGCTACGACTCTCACCAACTTTTACAGATGCACCATAGAAAGCATTCTTTCTGGTTGTATCTCAGCTTGGAATGGGCTCCTGCTCTGCCCAAGACCGCAAGGAACTACAAAAGGTCGTGAATGTAGCCCAGTCCATCACGCAAACCAGCCTCCCATCCATTGACTCTGTCTACACTTCCCATTGCCTCGGGAACAGCAGCCAGCATAATCAAGGACCCCCACGCACCCCCGGACATTCTCTCTTCCACCTTCTTCTGTCGGGAAAAAGATAGAAAAGTCTGAGGTCACGAACCAACCGACTCAAGAACAGCTTCTTCCATGCTGCTGTCAGACTTTTGAATGGACCTACCTCGCATTAAGTTGATCTTTCTCTACACCCTAGCTATGACTGTAACACTACATTCTGCACTCTCTCCTTTCCTTCTCTATGAACGGTATGCCTTGTCTGTATAGCGCGCAAGAAACAATACTTTTCACTGTATCCCAATACATGTGACAATAATAAATCAAATCAAATCTAAATCAAAACATAAACACAGTGGCTACAAGATCAGGTCAGAGGCTGGGAATCCTGCGGAGAGTAACTCACCTCCTGACTCCCCAAAGCCTGTCCACCATCTACAAGGACACAAGTCAGGAGTGTGATGGAACACTCCCCACTTGCCTGGATGGGTCCGGCTCCAACAACACTCAAGAAGCTCGACACCATCCAGGACAAAGCAGCCCCGCTTGATTGGCCCCCCATCCACAAACACTCACTCCCTCCACCACCGACGCTCAGTAGCAGCGTGTGTACCATCTACAAGATGCACCGCAGCGACTCACCAAGGCTCCTTAGGCGGCACCTTCCAAACCCAGAACCACTTCCATCTAGAAGGACAAGGGCAGCAGATACCCGGGAACACCCCCACCTGGAGGCTCCCCTCCGAGTCACTCACCATCCTGACTTGGAAATATATTGTCGTTCCTTCACTGTCGCTGGGTCAAAATCCTGGAATTCCCTCCCTAACGGCATTGTGGGTCAACCCACAGAACATGGACTGCAGCGATTCAAGATGGCGGCTCACCACCACCTTCTCAAGGGGCAACTAGGGATGGGCAATAAATGCTGGGCCCAGCCAGCGACACCCAGGTCCCATGAATGAATTTTAAAAATTGTACCCGCCTCTACTACTACCTCTGGCAGCTTGTTCCAGACACTCACCACCCTCTGTGTGAAAAAATTGCCCCTCTGGACCCTTTTGTATCTCTCCCCTCTCACCTTAAACCTATGCCCTCTAGTTTTAGACTCCCCTACCTTTGGGAAAAGATATTGACTATCTAGCCGATCTATGCCCTTCATTATTTTATAGACCTCTATAAGGTCATCCCTCAGCCTCCTACGCTCCAGAGGAAAAACGTCCCAGACTATCCAGCCTCTCCTTATAACTCAATCCATCAAGTCCCAGTAGCATCCGAGTAAATCTTTCCTAGTTTAATAATAATATCCTTTCTAGAATAGGGTGACCAGAACTGTACACAGTATTCCAAGTGTGGCCTTACCAATGTCTTGTAGAACTTCACCAATATGTCCCAACTCCTGTATTCAGTGTTGGAAGTGAGCCAATGCAAAGTGGCAGAGCAAGGTGAAAAGGGGACATTGTCCACCCCCCAGTAGCCCACCTACCACCCCCAGAAAAAGACCCCCCAATCCAGAGACTTGGGGGTCTTTTTCTGGGGGTAGTAGAGGGTCGAGAGCTTCATCGTTTTAGGTGTCCAGATCACCAACAACCTGTCCTGGTCCCCCCCATGCCGTCACTATAGTTAAGAAAGCCCCACCAACGCCTCTACTTTCTCAGAAGACTAAGGAAATTTGGCATGTCAGCTTCGACTCTCACCAACATTTACAGATGCACCATAGAAAGCATCCTTTCTGGTTGTATCACAGCTTGGTCTGGCTCCTGCTCTGCCCAAGACTGCAAGGAACTACAAAAGGTCGTGAATGTAGCCCAATCCATCACGCAAACCAGCCTCCCACCCATTGACTCTGTCTACACTTCCCGCTGCCTCGGGGAAAAGCAGCCAGCATAATTAAGGACCCCCACGCGCCCCGGACATTCTCTCTTCCATCTTCTTCCGCCGGGAAAAAAATACAAAAGTCTGAGGTCACGTACCGACCGACTCAAGAACAGCTTCTTCCCTGCTGCCGTCAGACTTTTGAATGGACCTACCTCGCATTAATCTGATCTTTCTCTATACCCTAGCTATGACTGTAACACTACATTCTGCACACTCTCCTTTCTTTCTCAATGAACGGTATGCTTTGTCTGTATAGTGCGCAAGAAACAATACTTTTCACTGTATGTTAATACATGTGACAATAATAAATCGAATCAAATCGAATCAAATCAAAGACTTATTCAGCAACAGGCACACAAAATCTCTCCAGCCAGGAAAACCAAGAAAACTCTCCAACACACATACCACCTCGACATCCATCCCAACCCCGGGAAACACAACAAAAGCTCCCAGCCTAACAGCCCCCTCTCTCTGACACGCGCCACCTCAACAACCACCTCTCCCCAATCACTGAAAAATAGGGCAGAACACACGCACCCACGACCCTCTTCCTCCAAGGATCCCGACCAACACCTTTCCCCCACACCCTCTTCTCCCGACCCACCATCTCTCCCACCGTGAAACTCACAAACAAAACAAACCCTCCGCCATTCTCCACCCTCCCCCCGACACAAATATATCCACCCCCCCCCGTCCGCACAAGAAAAAACTAACATGAATAATTATTTTAAAATGGAGACAAGAAGACAACACGACACAATATGAGGGGAAGGCATCGCAAGGAGCAGCAAGGGTTGGACGTGAGCTGAACAAAATGAGGCAGAACAAGCGGAAAAGGGGACATAGAAACATAGTAACATAGAAAAACTACAGCACAAACAGGCCCTTCGGCCCACAAGTTGTGCCGAACACATCCCTACCTTCTAGACACACCTATAACCCTCCATCCTATTAAGTCCCATGTACACATCCAGGAGTCTCTTAAAAGACCCTATTGAGTTTGCCTCCACCACCACTGACGGCAGCCGATTCCACTCACCCACCACCCTCTGTGTGAAAAACTTCCCCCTAACATTTCCCCTGTACCTACCCCCCAGCACCTTAAACCTGTGTCCTCTCGTAGCAGACATTTCCACCCTGGGAAAAAGCCTCTGAGAGTCCACCCCATCTATGCCTCTCAACATCTTATACACCTCTATTAGGTCTCCTCTCATCCTATGTCTCGCCAAGGAGAAAAGACCGAGCTCCCTCAGCCTATCCTCATAAGGCATGCCACTCAATCCAGGCAACATCCTTGTAAATCTCCTCTGCACCCTTTCAACCATTTCCACATCCTTCCTGTAATGAGGCGACCAGAACTGAGCACAGTACTCCAAGTGGGGTCTGACGAGGGTCTTATATAGCTGCATCATTATCCCCGGACTCCTAAACTCAATCCCTCGATTGATAAAGGCCAGCACACCATACGCCTTCTTAACCACCTCCTCCACCGGGGGTCGGACAGGGAGAGGACATGTTACTGTTACTAAGGAGGTGGTGCTTGGTAGACTAATAGGACTGAAGGTAGACAAGTCCCCGGGCCCGGATGGAATGCATCCCCGGGTACTGAAAGAAATGGCTGAGGTAATAGCAGATGCGTTAGTAGTAATTTATCAAAATTCGCTGGACTCTGGGGTAGTGCCGGCTGACTGGAAAACAGCTACTGTTACGCCGCTGTTTAAAAAAGGAAGTAGACAAAAGGCAGGTAACTACAGGCCGGTTAGCTTAACGTCCGTAGTTGGGAAGATGCTAGAGTCCATTATTAAAGAGGAAATAACAGAGCACCTGAATAAGAATGGTTCGATCAAGCAGACGCAGCATGGATTCATGAAGGGAAAGTCGTGTTTGACGAATCTACTGGACTTTTATGAAGATGTCACCAGTGCGGTTGACAGAGGGGAACCGGTGGATGTGGTGTTTTTAGATTTCCAGAAGGCGTTCGATAAGGTGCCTCACAAAAGGTTGCTGCAGAAGATTGGGGTACACGGAGTTAGGGGTAAGGTGTTGGCGTGGATTGGGGATTGGCTATCTAACAGGAAGCAGAGAGTTGGGATAAATGGGTGCTTTTCTGGTTGGCAGTTGGTGACCAGTGGCATGCCGCAGGGATCGGTGCTGGGGCCTCAATTGTTTACCATTTACATAGATGATCTGGAGGAGGGGACTGAATCTAGGGTATTCAAGTTTGTTGATGACACGAAGGTGAGTGGGAAAGCGAATTGCGTGGAGGACGCGGAAAGTCTGCAGAGAGATTTGGATAGGCTGAGCGAGTGGGCGAGGATCTGGCAGATGGAATATAACGTGAGCAAATGTGAGGTTATCCACTTTGGAAGAAATAATAGTAAATTGGAATATTATTTAAATGGAGAAAAATTACATCGTGCGACTGTGCAGAGGGACCTGGGGGTCCTTGTGCACGAATCGTAAAAACTCAGTCTGCAGGTGCAGCAGGTGATCAAGAAGGCGAATGGAATGTTGGCCTTTATCGCGAGGGGGATAGAATATAAAAGCAGGGAGGTCTTGCTGCAACTGTACAAGGCACTGGTGAGGCCGCAACTGGAGAACTGTGTGCAGTTTTGGTCCCCTTATTTGCGAAAGGATATATTGGCCTTGGAGGGAGTGCAGAGAAGGTTCACCAGGTTGATACCGGAGATGAGGGGTGTGGCTTATGAGGAGAGATTAAACAGATTGGGTCTGTACTCGTTGGAGTTTCGAAGGATATGGGGTGATCTTATAGAGACATATAAGATAATGAAGGGGCTGGATAGGGTAGAGGTGGAGAGATTCTTTCCACTTAGAAGGGAAACCAGAACTAGAGGGCACAGCCTCAAAATAAGGGGGGGCCGGTTCAGAACAGAGTTGAGGGGGAACTTCTTCTCTCAGAGGGTAGTGAATCTCTGGAATTCTCTGCCCATTGAAGTGGTGGAGGCTTCCTCGTTGAATATATTTAAATCACGGGTAGATAGTTTTCTGATCGATAAGGGAATTAGGGGATATGGGGAGCAGGCGGGTGAGTGGAACTGATTCGCTTCAGATCAGCCATGATCTTGTTGAATGGCGGAGCAGGCTCGAAGGGCCAGATGGCCTACTCCTGCTCCTATTTCTTATGTTCTTATGTCCTCTCTCTGTCCAACCCCAAAAAGTGAAGTGGAGAATCAAAGAAAAGCTCGTCCCATGCAGCACGGTCTGGCTCAGTGAGTTTTCCTCGCCTTGACCCAGCTGTCGACCTAAGGTTCTGGGAGCCATTGCTCCATCACCTCAGACACACTTCTCCACATTCCGAGGCGTCATTCCAGGGGGTAAACTCATTCAGAATCACACCGACGCCCAGATGTCTTATTCCCTCTTGTTACAAACAAGCTTGGGGACCATTAGAATCGAGCAGGTGGTGGGAGGAAGACCTACAGGCCCTTCGGCCCATCTGCACCAAAGATCCTGAGACAGCACCTTCCAAACCCACAACCACTTCCATCCAGAAGGACAAGGGCAGCGGATACCTGGGAACACCGCCACCTGCAGTCCACACCAGCATCCTGCAATCCCCTCTTCATCTCACCCCGTCTTTCCATTCCTTTCTCCCTCATGTGTTTATCCAGTTTCCCTCTGAAACATCTCGATACTATTCACCTCGACCGCTCCCCGTGGGAGCGAGTCCCACATTCTCCCCACTCAAAGAACAAAGAACAGTACAGCACAGGAAACAGGCCCTTCGGCCCTCCAAGCCTGTGCCGCTCCTTGGTCCAACTAGACCAATCGTTTGTATCCCTCCATTCCCAGGCTGCTCATGTGACTATCCAGGTAAGTCTTAAACGATGTCAGCGTGCCTGCCTCCACCACCCTACTTGGCAGCGCATTCCAGGCCCCCACCACCCTCTGTGTAAAAAACATCCCTCTGATATCTGAGTTATACCTCGCCCCTCTCACCTTGAGCCCGTGACCCCTCGTGAACGTCACTTCTGATCTGGGAAAAAGCTTCCCACCGTTCACCCTATCTATCCCCTTCATAATCTTGTACACCTCATTAGATCTCCCCTCATTCGCCGTCTTTCCAGGGAGAACAACCCCAGTTTACCCAATCTCTCCTCATAGCTAAGACCCTCCATCCCAGGCAACATCCTGGTAAACCTTCTCTGCACTCTCTCTAACGCCTCCACATCCTTCTGGTAGTGCGGCGACCAGAACTGGACGCAGTACTCCAAATGTGGCCTAACCAGCGTTCTATACAGCTGCAACATCAGACTCCAGCTAGCCTTCATGCAACATGGAGGCCTCAACGGTGTCCAAGTACACAGTTAGCCAATGGGTAACAAGAAAGCAGAAGCACCCAAATGCAAACATAGAAACATAGAAAAACTACAGCACAAACAGGCCCTTCGGCCCCACAAGTTGTGCCGAACACATCCCTACCTTCTAGACACACCTATAACCCTCCATCCTATTAAGTCCCATGTACACATCCAGGAGTCTCTTAAAAGACCCCATTGAGTTTGCCACCACCACCACTGACGGCAGCCGATTCCACTCGCCCACCACCCTCTGTGTGAAAAACTTACCCCTAACATCTCCCTGTACCTACCCCCCCCAGCACCTTAAACCTGTGTCCTCTCGTAGCAGACATTTCCACCCTGGGAAAAAGCCTCTGAGAGTCCACCCCATCTATGCCTCTCAACATCTTATACACCTCTATTAGGTCTCCTCTCATCCTATGTCTCTCCTAGGAGAAAAGACCGAGCTCCCTCAGCCTATCCTCATAAGGCATGCCACTCAATCCAGGCAACATCCTTGTAAATCTCCTCTGCACCCTTTAAATCATTTCCACATCCTTCCTGTAGTGAGGTGACCAGAACTGAGCACAGTACTCCAAGTGGGGTCTGACGAGGGTCTTATATAGCTGCATCATTATCCCCGGACTCCTAAACTCAATCCCTCGATTGATAAAGGCCAGCACACCATACGCCTTCTTAACCACCTCCTCCACCTGCGGGGCCGATTTTAGAGTCCTATGGACCCGGACCCCAAGGTCCTTCTGATCCTCTACAGTACTGAGAGTCTTTCCCTTTATATTGTACTCCTTCATCCCATTTGACCTACCAAAATGGACCACTTCGCATTTATCTGGGTTGAAGTCCATCTGCCATCAAAGACCCGGTCATTCTCGTGACTCCTGAACAATTCCCACCAGGAATGAGGCTGGAGAACCGCCATGAAAAACATGTCCTTACACAAGGGATGATACAAGCGGGACCAACTCAATCAATCTCAGGTCACCCTACCTTGAGCAGAAGAATGTTGCCACTGTTACCGAATTCATACGATGTTGTGACATCAAGCCAACATCAAACCGGACCAAATGAGACAAACTCCACTCCAGGTTCCTGAAGTCACAGCAGTATATAAACCGAGGGAAAAGCTGGGCACTGGGTCTTCATTTGTCCTCAGGAACCAGCCAAGATGTCCCACACCGTGTGGAGGTCTGCTGAGGTCTGCACTCATTGTGAGCTAACAGCTGGTCACCAAAACTCAATTACTTAATCAAACTGAGCGTCAACAACACTTCCCAAGATGAAATCACGCGTTAAACTCGCAGAGTTGGTTTACATTCGCTGCCCGCAAGCAAATAACAGATTAGATACAGAGTAAAGCTCCCTCGACACTGTCCCCCATCAAACACTCCCAGGACAGGTACAGCACGGAGTTAGATACAGAGTAAAGCTCCCTCTGCACTGTCCCCCATCAAACACTCCCAGGACAGGTACAGCACGGGGTTAGATTCAGAGTAAAGCTCCCTCTGCACTGTCCCCATCAAACACTCCCAGGACAGGGACAGCACGGGGTTAGATACAGAGTAAAGCTCCCTCTCCACTGTCCCCATCAAACACTCCCAGGACAGGTACAGCACGGGGTTAGATACAGAGTAAAGCTCCCTCTACACTGTCCCCATCAAACACTCCCAGGACAGGTACAGCACGGGGTTAGATACAGAGTAAAGCTCCCTCTACACTGTCCCCATCAAACACTCCCAGGACAGGTACAGCACGGGGTTAGATACAGAGTAAAGCTCCGTCTCCACACTGTCCCCATCAAACACTCCCAGGACAGGTACAGCACAGGGTTAGATACAGAGTAAAGCTCCCTCTACACTGTCCCCATCAAACACTCCCAAGAGAGGTACAGCACGGGGCTAGATACAGAGTAAAGCTCCCTCTACACTGTCCCCATCAAACACTCCCAAGAGAGGGACAGCACGGGGTTAGATACAGAGTAAAGCTCCCTCTACACTGTCCCCATCAAACACTCCCAGGACAGGTACAGCATGGAGTTAGATACAGAGTAAAGCTCCCTCTCCACTGTCCCCATCAAACACTCCCAGGACAGGTACAGCACGGGGTTAGATACAGAGTAAAGCTCCCTCGACACTGTCCCCATCAAACACTCCCAGGACAGGTTCAGCACGGGGTTAGATACAGAGTAAAGCTCCCTCGACACGGCCCCCATCAATCACTCTCAGGCCAGGTACAACACGGGATTCGATACAGAGTAAAGCTCCCTCTACACTGTCCCCATCAAACACTCCCAGGACAGGTACAGCATGGGGTTAGATACAGAGTAAAGCTCCGTCTCCACTGTCCCCATCAAACAACTCCCAGGACAGGGACAGCACGGGGTTAGAGACAGGGTAAAGCTCCCTCTACACTGTCCTCCCTCAAACACTCCCAGGACAGGTACAGCACGGAGTTAGATACAGAGTAAAGCTCCCTCTCCACTGTCCCCATCAAACACTCCCAGGACAGGTACAGCACGGGGTTGGATACAGAGTAAAGCTCCCTCTACACTGTCCCCATCAAACACTCCCAGGACAGGTACAGCATGGGGTTAGATACAGAGTAAAGCTCCCTCTACACTGTCCCCATCAAACAACTCCCAGGACAGGGACAGCACGGGGTTAGAGACAGAGTAAAGCTCCCTCTACACTGTCCCCATCAAACACTCCCAGGACAGGTACAGCATGGGGTTAGATACAGAGTAAAGCTCCCTCTCCACTGTCCCCATCAAACAACTCCCAGGACAGGGACAGCACGGGGTTAGAGACAGAGTAAAGCTCCCTCTACACTGTCCCCATCAAACACTCCCAGGACAGGTACAGCATGGCGTTAGATACAGAGTAAAGCTCCCTCTACACTGTCCCCATCAAACACTCCCAGAGCAGGTACAGCACGGGGTTAGATACAGTGTAAAGCTCCCTCTACACTGTCCCCCATCAAACACTCGCAGGACAGGTCCAGCACGGGGTTAGATACAGAGCAAAGCTTCCTCTACGTTGTCCCCATCAAACACTCTCAAGCCAGGTCTAACACGGGGTGAGATACAGAATAAATCTCCATCTACAATGTCCCATATCAAGCGCTCCCAGGCCAAGTACAACACGGGGTTAGATACAGAGTAAAGCTCCCTCTACACTGTCCCCCATCAAACACTCCCAGGACAGATACAGCACGGGGTTAGATACAGAGTAAAGCTCCCTCTACACTGTGCCCCATCAAACACTCCCAGGACAGGTACAGCACGGCGTTAGATACAGAGTAAAGCTCCCTCTGCACGGTCCCCATCAAACACTCCCTGGACAGGTACAGCACGGGTTAGATACAGAGTAAAGCTCCCTCTACACTGTCCCCATCAAACACTCCCAGGACAGGTACAGCACGGGGTTAGATACAGAGTAAAGCTCCCTCTGCACTGTCCCCCATCAAACACTCCCAGGACAGGTACAGCACGGGGTTAGATTCAGAGTAAAGCTCCCTCTGCACTGTCCCCATCAAACACTCCCAGGACAGGTACAGCACGGGGTTAGATACAGAGTAAAGCTCCCTCTCCACTGTCCCCATCAAACACTCCCAGGACAGGTACAGCACGGGATTAGATACAGAGTAAAGCTCCCTCTACACTGTCCCCATCAAACACTCCCAGGACAGGTACAGCACGGGGTTAGATACAGAGTAAAGCTCCCTCTACACTGTCCCCATCAAACACTCCCAGGACAGGTACAGCACGGGGTTAGATACAGAGTAAAGCTCCCTCTACACTGTCCCCATCAAACACTCCCAGGACAGGTACAGCACGGGGTTAGATACAGAGTAAAGCTCCCTCTGCACTGTCCCCCATCAAACACTCCCCGGACAGGTACAGCACGGGGTTAGATTCAGAGTAAAGCTCCCTCTGCACTGTCCCCATCAAACACTCCCAGGACAGGTACAGCACGGGGTTAGATACAGAGTAAAGCTCCCTCTACACTGTCCCCATCAAACACTCCCAGGACAGGTACAGCACGGGGTTAGATACAGAGTAAAGCTCCCTCTGCACTGTCCCTATCAAACACTCCCAGGACAGGTACAGCACGGGGTTAGATACAGAGTAAAGCTCCCTCTGCACTGTCCCCATCAAATTGCTTTAATCCAAGCTCAGATGATCCTATCTCCGTGCCAGATGAGAAGCTTTATTGCTATCAAGGCCGACACAGTCAGAGAGTGGGAGCACAGCTCCGGATCCTCATGAGCAGAAGTCATTGAGCAGAGAGTTGGAAATGAACTGGATTAAAGAGCTGCAGCAGATATTGTTAATGCTAACCAGTCTCCCCATCCCCTATTCACCCAGGCAGCCATTTATTCACGCTCCAACACCGAGGGGACGCTGTCAATTCGCTTGTGTTCCTCTGTTGCCTCTCAATCAGCTGTTAAATTAAGTGGATTAATTAACTGGCTGGCATCGTGTCTCTCGGCCCGGCTTCAAGGTTAAGTCGGCAATACTCGCTTTTGTCAATAACGCAATGGGTACAAGTTTCACCCAGAGACTGGAGTAATTCACACTGGGCCCTCCGAGTGGATTACTAAGGGAGTGCCGCACTGTCAGAGGGACAGTACTGAGGGAGTGCCGCACTGTCAGAGGGTCAGTGCTGAGGGAGTGCCGCACTGTCAGAGGGTCAGTGCTGAGGGAGTGCCGCACTGTCAGAGA
>NC_135831.1:1179079-1259079 GCF_964213995.1 Mustelus asterias
CACACCATACGCCTTCAGTGAACAGGGTGAAGAGTTGGAAGCTTTTTCCCAGGGGCAGAAATGCCAATTACAGGGGGCACAAGTTCAGGATAAGGGGGGAAAGGTTCAGTGGGGATGTGCGGGGGGGGAGTGTTTCACACAGAGGGTGGTGGGGGCCTGGAATGCGCTGCCAAGTGAGGGGGTTGAGGCAGACACATTAGCCACATTTAAGACTTATCTGGATAGACAGATGAACAGACGGGGAATAGAGAGATACAGGCGGTTGGTCTGGATAGGACAATGTGATCGGCGCAGGAGGGCCGAAGGGCCTGTTCCTGTGCTGTACTGTTCTTTGTCTGCGTGGGTTTCCTCCGGGTGCTCCGGTTTCCTCCCACAGTCCGAGAGACGTGCTGGTTAGGGTGCATTGGGCCGTGCTAAATTCTCCCTCAGTGTAACCCGAACAGGAGTGTGGCGACTCGGGGATTTTCACAGTAACTTCATTGCAGTGTTAATGTAAGCCTCACTTGTGACTACTAATAAATAAACTTTAAAAACACACACAGACACACACAGAGGTGCTGAGAGACAGGAGCATACACGCAAGAAACACGTGAGCAAAAACAACACATGGGCAAACGCACATACACACGCAACACATAGAATCTAGAAGCAGGAGGAGGCCATTCGGCCCATCGAGCCTGCTCCCCCACTCATTTTGACCATGGCTGATCATCAAATCCATTATCCTGATTCCCCCCGCTTCCCCCCCCCCCATATCCCTCGATCCCTTTAGCCCCAAGAACGATATCTAATTCCTTCCTGAAATCACACAACGTTTTGGCCTCAGCTACTTTCTGTGGGAGTGAATTCCACACATTCACCACCCTCTGGGTGAAGAAATTTCTCCTCACCTCAGTTCTAAAAGGTTTACCCCTTATCTTCAAACTCTGACCCCTAGTTCTGGACTCCCCCCACCATCGGGAACATTCTTTCTGAATCTACCCTGTCTAATCCTGTTAGAATTTTATACGTTTCTAACACACACACAGAACACACACAATGCGACGCTATAGTTACGAAAGCCCCACCAACGCCTCTACTTTCTCAGGAGACTAAGGAAATTTGGCATGTCAGCTACGACTCTCACCAACATTTACAGATGCCCCATAGAAAGCATTCTTTCTGGTTGTATCACAGCTTGGTCTGGGGCTCCTGCTCTGCCCAAGACTGCAAGGAACTACAAAAGGTTGTGAATGTAGCCCAATCCATCACGCAAACCAGCCTCCCATCCATTGACTCCGTCTACACTTCCCGCTGCCTCAGAAAAGCAGCCGGCATAATCAAGGACCCCACGCACCCCGGACATTCTCTCTTCCACCTTCTTCCGTTGGGAAAAAGATACAAAAGTCTGAGGTCACGTTCCAACCGACTCAAGAACAGCTTCTTCCTTGCTGCTGTCAGACTTTTGAATGGACCTATCTTCACCCTATCGTTAACTGTAACACTATATTCCGCACCCTTCCCTTTCCTTCTCCCCTATGTACTCTATGAACAGTATGCTTTGTCTGTACAGTGCACAAGAAACAATACTTTTCAGTGTATCCCAGTACATGTGACAATAATAAATCAAATCAAATCAATCACTGAACATGTACACACAACATGCATTCAAAACACGCGCACAGAACACGCACTCAAAACACGCACTCAAAACACGCACTCAAAACACGCACTCAAAACACGCACTCAAAACACGCACTCAAAACACGCACTCAAAACACGCACTCAAAACACGCACTCAAAACACGCACTCAAAACACGCACTCAAAACACGCACTCAAAACACGCACTCAAAACACGCACTCAAAACACGCACTCAAAACACGCACTCAAAACACGCACTCAAAACACGCACTCAAAACACGCACTCAAAACACGCACTCAAAACACGCACTCAAAACACGCACTCAAAACACGCACTCAAAACACGCACTCAAAACACGCACTCAAAACACGCACTCAAAACACGCACTCAAAACACGCACTCAAAACACGCACACAGAACACGCACACAGAACATGCACACAGAACACGCACTCAAAACATGCACTCAAAACACGCACTCAAAACACGGACACAGAACACGCACACAGAACACGCACACAGAACACGCACACAGAACACGCACACAGAACACGCACACAGAACACGCACACAGAACACGCACACACAGAACACGCACACAGAACACGCACACAGAACACGCACACAGAACACACACACAGAACACGGCGATGTATATCCCGTTACATATATGTAGATTACCGAGTTAAAGCAGGAATAAACTGGATAACCGATGCAGTAATTCTACAACTATTTAAACCGGACACTGAATGAGATCTGAACAGGATCCCCAGTGTGTTCAGTGGGCGGAGACGCAGCTCACTGAGCTGCTGCTTCTTGCAGGTTAATCCCACATTCGATGGCGGGTCGGCAATGGCCTCTGTTGCCAGCTGGTGGGGAGGAGGTAAGCCCAGCTTCCCCTTATGGGAAACTCGTGCACGAAAGGATCAGGAACGCTGCCTCCCAAAGCTGAAGAGCCAGCTCACATTCACTCTATGGTCCTGAATGGCCTGGTGTAGGGGGTGCTTGGAGTTAACCAACACTAGGGCCCAGAAAGACCAAAAACCCATAGGATATAGGGGCAGAATTAGGCCATTCGGCCCATCGAGTCTGCTCCGCCATTCAATCATGGCTGATCTGTCTCTCAACCCCATTCTCCCGCCTTCTCCCCATAACCCTTGATCCCCTTACCAATCAAGAACCAGTCACTCAATGACCCGGCCTCCTCTGTGGCAATGAATTCCACAGATTCACCACCGTCTGGCTGAAGAAATTCCTCCTCATCTTGGTTCTAAAGGGTCGTCCCTTCACTCTGAGGCTGTGTCCTCGGATCCCAGTCTCTCCCACTAATGGTGTCCTGGGCCTCGGCTCCTCCCTCTGCGACTGGATCCTGAACTTCCGAACCCACAGACCACAATCAGTAAGGATCGGCAACAACACCTCCTCCACGATCATCCTCAACACCGGTGCCCCACAAGGCTGTGTTCTCAGCCCCCTACTATACTCCTTATACACCTATGACTGTGCGGCCAAATTCCCCTCCAATTCGATTTTCAAGTTTGCTGACGACACCACCGTAGTGGGTCGGATCTCAAACAATGACGAGACAGAGTACAGGAATGAGATAGAGAATCTGGTGAACTGATGCGGTGACGATAATCTCTCCCTCAATGTCAACAAAACGAAGGAGATTGTCATCGACTTCAGGAAGCGTAAAGGAGAACATGCCCCTGTCTACATCAACGGGGATGAAGTAGAAAGGGCCGAGAGCTTCAAGTTTTTGGGTGTCCAGATCACCAACAACCTGTCCTGGTCCCCCCCACGCCGACACTATAGTTAAGAAAGCCCCACCAACACCTCTACTTTCTCAGAAGACTAAGGAAATTTGGCATGTCCGCTACGACTCTCACCAACTAAAGAGAGGGAACGAGAGAGCGAGAGAGAGGTTCATTGTTGCAATGAGAGCGAGGGCTGATACAATGAAGGAACGCAGACTGTGAGATGACGTAGCCGATATCCCACTGTCCCCAGCCATATTCTGGCACTCCTGGCCTTCAGAGACTGGGATGGGAGTAAGATGGGGTGCGGAGCGCAGTGGGTGAAACATCTCCCAACATTCAAACTGCTCCATAATAATGTCATTAGCGCTGTCCTCCATTCCCCTCTCACGCAGGGGAGAGAGAGACAGAGAGAGGCAAGGGAGAGAGAGACTGAGGGGCAGGGGAGAATTGGGAAGAGAGAGAAACACAGAAACTAGAAGAAGGAGGAGGCCCTTCGAGCCTGTTCCACCATTCATTATGACCATGGCTGATCATCAAATTCAATATCCTGATCCCCCCCTTCCCCCCCATATACCCGATCCCTTGAGCCCCAAGAGCGAAATCTAATTTGTTCTTGAAATCACACAACGTTTTGGCCTCAACTACTTCCTGTGGGAGTGAATTCCACACATTCACCACCCTCTGGGTGAAGAAATTTCTCCTCAGCTCAGTTCTAAAAGGTTTACCCCTTATCCTCAAACTATGACCCCTAGTTCTGGACTCCCCCCACCATCGGGAACATTCTTTCTGAATCTACCCTGTCTAACCCTGTTAGAATTTTATAAGTTTCTATGAGATCCCCTCACACTCTTCTAAACTCCAGTGAATATAATCCTAACCGACTTAGTCTCTCCTCATATGACAGACCCGCCATCCCAGGAATCAGCCTGGTAAACCTTCGCTGCGCTCCCTCCATAGCAAGGACATCCTTCCTCAGATAAGGAAACCAAAACTGCACACAATACTCCAGGTGTGGCCTCACCAACGCCCTGTACAATTGCAGCAAAACATCCCTATCCCGATACTCAAATCCTCTCGCTATGAAGGCCAACATATCATTTCCCTTCTTTACTGCCTGCTGTACCTGCGCGCTTACTTTCAGCGACTGACGCATGAGGACTCCAAGGTCTCGCTGAGATCCACCTCTCTCAATTTACACCCATTCAAACAATAATCTGTCTTCCTATTATTGCTACCAAAGTGGATAACCTCACATTTATCCACATTATGCTGCATCTGCCATGCAGATACCCACACACTCAGCCTGTCCAAATCACGCTGAAGCATCTCTGCATCCTCCTCACAGCTCACCCTCCCACCCAACTTTGTATCAACTGCAAATTTGGAGATAATGCATTCAGTTCCCTCTTCCAAATCATTAATATATAATGTGAACAGTTGGGGTCCCAGCACAGATCCCTGCGGAACCCCACTAGTCACTGACTGCCAATCAGAAAAAGACCCATTTGTGCCAACTCTTTGCTTCCTATCTGCTAACCAGCTTTCTATCCGTCTCAAGACATTACCCACAATCCCATGTGCTTTAACTTTACATAGCAGCCTGTTATATGAGACCTTGTCGAAAGCCTTCTGAAAGTCTAAATAAACCACATCCACTGGTTCTCCTCGGTCAACTCCACTAGTTACCTCCTCAAAGAATTCCAATAGATTGGTCAAGCATGATTTCCCTTTTGTAAATCCGTGCTGACTTTGTCTGATTATACCACGGCCTTCCCAATGCCGAGTTATAAAATCCTTGATAATAAACTCCAGCAACTTCCCCAGTCCCGACGTTAGGCTCACTGGTCTATAGTTCCCTGTTCTCTCTCTACCTCCCTTTCTGAATAGCGGGCTTACATTAGCCACTCTCCAATCTGTAGGAACTATTCCAGAGTCCAAGGAATTTTGGAAAATAATGGATCTACTATTTCCAGGGTCACTTCCTTCAGTCCTCTGGGATGAAGATTATCCGGACCTGGAGATTTATCCGCCTTCAATCCCATTAATTTCCCCAAAACCATTTCTCTCCTAATGCTGATTTCCTTCAGCTCCTCACTAAAACATGTTTCTCTCAGCACTTAGAAACTTAGAAACCCTACAGCACAGAAAGAGGCCATTCGGCCCATCGAGTCTGCACCAACCACAATCCCACCCAGGCCCTACCCCCAAATCCCTACATATTTACCCACTAATCCTCTAACCTACGCATCCCAGGACACTAAGGGCAATTTTGGCATGGCCAATCAACCTAACCCGCACATCTTTGGACTGTGGGAGGAAACCGGAGCAAACCCACGCAGACACGAGGAGAATGTGCAAACTCCACACAGACAGTGACCCAAGCCAGGAATCGAACGCAGGTCCCTGGAGCTGTGAAGCAGCAGTGCTAACCACTGTGCTACCGTGCCGCCCATTATTCATGTCTTCCTTTGTGAAGACTGAAGCAAAGGACAGATTTAATTCTTCGGCCATTTCTCTATTCCCCGTTATGAATTCTCCCGTTTCTGACTGTAAGGGGCCTACATTCATTTTTGTCAATCTTTTTCTCTTTACATATCTATAGAAACTTTTACAGTCAGGTTTTATGTTCCCCGCTAGCTTACTTTCATACTCGATTTTTTCCTTCTTAATCAATCCTTGGTCCTCCTTTGCTGAATTTTAAACTGTTCCCAATCCTCAGGCCTGTTGCTTTTTCTTGCCAATTTGTAAGCTTCTTCCTTGAATCTGATACTATCTCTAATTTCCCCTGTAAGCCATGGTTTGGCTACAATTCCCTTACCACTCTTCCTCCAAACAGGAATAAACAACTCCTGGAGTTCACCTATTCATTCTTTAAATGCCTGCCATCGCCTGTCCGCTGTCTTTCCGGGGCAGCACGGTGGCACAGTGGGTTAGCACTGCTGCCTCACAGCGCCGGGGACCCGGGTTCAATCCCAGCGGCACGGTGGCACAGTGGGTTAGCGCTGCTGCCTCACAGCGCCGGGGACCCGGGTTCAATCCCAGCGGCACGGTGGCACAGTGGGTTAGCGCTGCTGCCTCACAGCGCCAGGGCCCCGGGTTCAATCCCAGCGGCACGGTGGCACAGTGGGTTAGCGCTGCTGCCTCACAGCGCCAGGGCCCCGGGTTCAATCCCAGCGGCACGGTGGCACAGTGGGTTAGCACTGCTGCCTCCCAGCGCCGGGGACCCGGGTTCAATCCCAGCGGCACGGTGGCACAGTGGGTTAGCACTGCTGCCTCCCAGCGCCGGGGACCCGGGTTCAATCCCAGCGGCACGGTGGCACAGTGGGTTAGCACTGCTGCCTCCCAGCGCCGGGGACCCGGGTTCAATCCCAGCGGCACGGTGGCACAGTGGGTTAGTGCTGCTGCCTCCCAGCGCCGGGGACCCGGGTTCAATCCCAGCGGCACGGTGGCACAGTGGGTTAGTGCTGCTTCCTCACAGCGCCGGGGACCCGGGTTCAATCCCAGCGGCACGGTGGCACAGTGGGTTAGCACTGCTGCCTCACAGCGCCAGAGACCCGGGTTCAATCCCAGCGGCACGGTGGCACAGTGGGTTAGCGCTGCTGCCTCACAGCGCCAGGGACCCGGGTTCAATCCCAGCGGCACGGTGGCACAGTGGGTTAGCGCTGCTGCCTCCCAGCGCCGGGGACCCGGGTTCAATCCCAGCGGCACGGTGGCACAGCGGGTTAGCGCTGCTGCCTCACAGCGCCAGGGACCCGGGTTCAATCCCAGCGGCACGGTGGCACAGTGGGTTAGCACTGCTGCCTCCCAGCGCCGGGGACCCGGGTTCGATTCCCGGCCTTGGGTCACTGTCTGTGCGGAGTTTGCACGTTCTCCCCGTGTCTGTGTGGGTTTCCTCCGGGTGCTCCGGTTTCCTCCCACAGTCTGAAAGACGTGCTGGTTAGGGTGCATTGACCCGAACAGGCACCAGAGTGTGGCGACTAGGGGGCATTTCACAGTAACTTCATTGCAGTGTTAATTGAAGCCTTACTTTGGACTAATAAATAAACTTTTTTTTTACAACTATAAATAAACATTTCCTTTCAGTAATGTTTCCCAGTCCATCATGGCCAATTCATGCCTCATACCATCACAGTTACCTTTACTGAGATTCAGGACCCTGGTCTCAGAACCAACTACATCACTATCCACCTTGACGAAGAATTCTACCGTATTATGGTCACTCGTCCCCAAGGGTTCTCTCACAACCAATCCTCTCTCACTGCACAACACCCAGCCCAAGGTGGCCTGATCCCTTGTTGGTTCCTCAATGTCTTGCTCCAGGAACCACCCTGAACGCACTCCAGAAATTCCTCCTCCATTGTACTGTGACTAATTTGACTTTCCCGATCTATATGCAGATTAAAATCGCCCATAACCATAGATGTTCCTTGAACACATGCATCTCTGATTTCCTGTCTAATGCTTTTCCCAGCATTACCACTACAGTTTGGTGGGTCTGTGTACCACCCCCAACAATGTTCCTTGCCCCTTGTTGTTTGTTAATTCGACCCATACACATTCCACATGATCTGTGCTAATATCATTCCTCAATATCCTATCAATATCATCTTTAATCAACAATGCAACTCCATCAACTTTTCCTTTCCGTCTGTCCTTCCAAATACTGAATAACCCTCAATGTTTAGTTCCCATCCTTGGTCACCTTGCAGCCACGTCTCTGTAATGCTGAGTATATCATATCCCTTTACATCTATCTGTGCAACTAATTCACCCATTTTGTTTCGAACGCTCCGAGCATTCAGGTACAAAACCTTAAGGTGGGAACTTTTAACATTTCTTTTCCCTTTCCTACTATTTTTTACTCGGTCTTTATCTGAGTCTGGACCTTGATTTCTCTGCCTCTCACTTTCCTGATTCTCCTTACTGTCTTTTCCTCGAGTTCTTAATTCCCCCTGCTCTGAATCCTTGCAAAGAGAGGCAGGGAGAGAGAGAGAGAGTCTTGAGAAAGAGAGAGAGGGAGAGCGAGACAGGGAGAGAGAGAGAGAGAGAGACAGGGAGAGAGAGAGAGCGGGACAGGGAGAGAGAGAGAGAGAGAGAGAGACAGAGAGAGAGTCATGGGAGAGAGAGAAACAGGAAGAGAGAGAGAGCCAGGGAGAGGGGGAGAGAGGGAGAGTCAGGGGAGAGAGAGACAGAGGGAGAGACAGAGAGACAGGGAGAGTAGGAGAGAGAGAAAGAGTGAGATACACAGGGAGAATGGGAGACAGAGGGAGAAAGAGATAGAGAGAGACAGAGAAAGAGACAGAGAGAGAGAGGCGGGGAGAGAGAGAGGGGGAGAGAGAGAGAGATGGGGAGAGAGAGACAGAGAGAGAGAGACAGAGACAGAGAGAGAGACAGAGAGAGAGAAATGAGGAGAGAGAGAGAGGTGGCGAGAGAGAGAGAGGTGGGGAAAGAGAGACAGGGAGAGAGAGAGAGAGAGACAGGAAGAGAGAACAAACCAGGGAGGGAGAGAGAGAGAGAGAGAGAGAGGGCAAAAGAGAGAGACAGAATGAGAGTCAGATGGAGACAGAGAGAGTCAAGGGAGAGAGAGAGATGAAGAGTGAGAGTGATGGCAGAGAGAGAGAGACAGAGGGAGAAAGAGAGAGAGACAGAAGGAGAGAGAGAGAGAGACAGAGGGAGAGAGAGAGAGAGAGACAGAGGGGGAGAGAGAGACACAGAGAGAGAGACAGAGGGAGAAAAAGACAGAGAGAGAGAGACAGGGGGGGAGAGAGAGAGAGACAGAGAGAGAGAGAGAGAGAGACAGAGAGAGAGACAGAGAGAGAGACACAGAGAGAGAGACAGAGAGAGAGAGACAGAGGGAGAAAAAGACAGAGAGAGAGTGCCAGGGGCAGGGAGACAAACAAACAAACAGAAAGAAAGAGTGAGAGAGAAGGAGAGAAACAGAGGGAGAAGGGGAAGGGAGGAGAGGGTGAGAAAGAGAGGTAAAGAGGGTAGGGAGGGTGATTTGGAGTGTCAGGAGAGAGATGCAGAGCCTGATACAGATTACAAGCCAGGTTTGAGATTGAGTTGGGAAATCCTGGAAGCAAAACACTGGGAGGAGTCAGAGAGAGTGAAAGCAGCGGGTGGAGGGCAGAGAGAGACGGTCTCACACACGGCCCAGTGTGTGAGGAAAAGCAGATACAGGCACTGAGATTCCTCACTGGCTGTCCTCAGTTCCATTCCAGAGAGGTTGTTGGTGGAGACAGCGTTACCCCGGCTTCCATGTGTTTATATTCACACGGTAAATCGCGACAAACATACACCTCTGGACTAAGCCATCAATTACTGACATCCATCCGCTCAACCGGTACAACACCCACATCGAGACCCTCACACCAACACAGGAAAGGAGCCATTCAGCCCCACTGCTCCACCAATCCATGAATTCTCAGAAGACTAAGGAAATTTGGCATGTCCGCTACGACTCTCACCAACTTTTACAGATGCCCCATAGAAAGCATCCTTCCTGGTTGTATCACAGCTTGGTCTGGGCTCCTGCTCTGCCCAAGACTGCAAGGAACTACAAAGGGTCGTGAATGTAGCCCAATCCATCACGCAAACCAGCCTCCCATCCATTGACTCTGTCTACACTTCCCGCTGCCTCGGGGAAAAGCAGCCAGCGTAATCAAGGACCCCCCACGCACCCCGGACATTCTCTCTTCCACCTTCTTCCGTCGGGAAAAAGATACAAAAGTCTGAGGTCACGAACCAACCGACTCAAGAACAGCTTCTTCCCTGCTGCTGTCAGACTTTTGAATGGACCTACCTCACATTAAGTTGATCTTTCTCTCCACCCTAGCTAGGACTGTAACACTACATTCTGCACGCTTTCCTTTCCTTCTCTATGAACGGTATGTTTTCTCTGTATAGCACGCAAGAAACAATACTTTTCACTGTATCCCAGTACATGTGACAATATTAAATCAAATCTATGTACTCTATGAACGGTATGCTTTGTATAGCACGCAAGAAACAATACTTTTCACTGTGTCCCAGTACATGTGACAATAATAAATCAAGTCTATGTACTCTATGAATGGTATGCTTTGCCTGTATAGCGCGCAAGAAACAATACTCATAGAAATCATAGAAATCATAGAAACCCTACAGTGCAGAAGGAGGCCATTCGGCCCATCGAGTCTGCACCGACCACAATCCCACCCAGGCCCTACCCCCACATATTTACCTTCTAATCCCTCTAACCTACGCATCCCAGGACTCTAAGGAGCAATTTTTAACCTGGCCAATCAACCTAACCCGCACATCTTTGGACTGTGGGAGGAAACCGGAGCACCCGGAGGAAACCCACGCAGACACGAGGAGAATGTGCAAACTCCACACAGACAGTGACCCAAGCCGGGAATCGAACCCGGGACCCTGGAGCTGTGAAGCAGCAGTGCTAACCCACTGTGCCACCGTGCCGCCCCTTTGTTATCAGGTCCTCTGGCCAGCATTAGAACATAGAGAACATAGAAAAAATACAGCACAAACAGGCCCTTCGGCCCACAAGTTGCGCCGGTCATGTCCCTACCTACCTAGGCTTATATATAGGCTTACCTATAACCCTCAATCCTATTAAGTCCCATGTACTCATCCAGAAGTCTCTTAAAAGACCCTATCGAGTTTGCCTCCGCCACCACTGACGGCAGCCGATTCCACCCACCCACCACACTCTGAGTGAAAAACTTACCCCTAACATCTCCCCTGTACCTACTCCCCAGCACCTTAAACCTGTGTCCTCTCGTAGCAGCCATTTCAGCCCTGGGAATAAGCCTCCGAGAGTCCACCCGATCTATACCTCTCAACATCTTGTACACCTCTATCAGGTCACCTCTCATCCTTCATCTCTCCAAGGAGAAAAGACCGAGCTCCCTCAGCCTATCCTCATAAGGCATGCCACCCAATCCAGGCAACATCCTTGTAAATCTCCTCTGCACCCTTTCAATCTTTTCCACATCCTTCCTATAGTGAGGCGACCAGAACTGAGCACAGTACTCCAAGTGGGGTCTGACGAGGGTCTTATATAGCTGCATCATTATCCCCGGACTCCTAAACTCAATCCCTCGATTGATAAAGGCCAGCACACCATACGCCTTCTTAACCACCTCCTCCACCTGCAGGGCCAATTTTAGAGTCAGTGAGCCTTTTGCAGTATTTGGATTAGAAGGGCATGGAGGCTACAGCACAGAAACAGGCCATTCAGCCCCTCTACTGTGTCAGTATTCAGGCTCCAGAAGAACCTCCCCCTCTCTCTGGCCCGTCTGTCCTCAGTTCAACCCATCAGTCCCTTCTATCCTCTCTGCATAGATCCACTGCAGCAATGGAACAAGGTGGGATTCTAACCTTATTGAAAATGATCCCAAACCCTCAGTGACAACATCCTTCAGCTCACGCCCACAGGTTCCTTTTTGCATTCACACCCCAATCAATTAAACCTCCCAACTGAAATTTAACTTTCATTCATATAACAATGCAGATACGCAGGGTAGCGCGACACAAACAACAAAGAACAAAGAACAATACAGCACAGGAACAGGCCCTTCGGCCCTCCAAGCCCGCGCCGCTCCCCGGTCCAGGATTGAATCCTGAATCCAGGATCCCCGCCCAATTTTCCAGCCTATCTACATACCAATATCCTATCCACCGAGCTGTCCCTCACAGCTACGATGCTTTGTTCATCACAACCTATTAGCTCACCCTCACCCCCCCATTCCAGACCATGTGATCTCCAGGGAGAGGCGAAAACCCAGAGTGAAAACCCCAGGGCCAATATGGGGAAAAAAAAATCTGGGAAATTCCTCTCCGACCCCCTGAGGCGATCGAAACGAGTCCAGGAGATCACAATGGCCCTGATTGGAAAATGCTTCCCAACCCTAGTCATTTCCACTTCCACGAACACCATATGAATTCCCTGCCCCCGAGACAGGTTCCCAACTATCCGCAGTCTCGCTCTGTACTGGCACCAGCAAGATGATCATAGAATGAAGCCTTGAAACGAGAAACCAGGAACAATTAGCCCGCGCCGCTCCCTGGTCCAAACTAGAACACTCTTTTGTATCCCTCCATTCCCACTCCGTTCATATAGCTGTCTAGATAAGTCTTAAACGTTCCCAGTGTGTCCGCCTCCACCACCTTGCCCGGCAACACATTCCAGGCCCCCACGACCCTCTGTGTGAAATATGTCCTTCTGATATCTGTGTTAAACCTCCCCCCTTCACCTTGAACCTATGACCCCTCGTGAACGTCACCACCGACCCGGGGAAAAGCTTCCCACCGTTCACCCTATCCATGCCTTTCATAATTTTATACACCTCTATTAAGTCTCCCCTCATCCTCCGTCTTTCCAAGGAGAACAACCCCAGTTTCCCCAATCTCTCCTCATAACCAAGCCCCTCCATACCAGGCAACATCCTGGTAAACCTCCTCTGTACTCTCTCCAAAGCCTCCACGTCCTTCTGGTAGTGTGGCGACCAGAACTGGACGCAGTATTCCAAATGCGGCCGAACCAACGTTCTATACATCTGCAACATCAGACCCCAACTTTTATACTCTATGCCCCGTCCTATAAAGGCAAGCATGCCATATGCCTTCTTCACCACCTTCTCCACCTGTGACGTCACCTTCAAAGATCTGTGGACTTGCACACCCAGGTCTCTCTGCGTCTCTACACCCTTTATGGTTCTTCCATTTATCGTGTAGCTCCTCCCTACATTATTCCCACCAAAATGCATCACTTCGCATTTATCAGGATTGAACTCCATCTGCCATTTCCTTGCCCAAATTTCCAGCCTATCTATATCCTTCTGCAGCCTCTGACAATGTTCCTCACTGTCTGCAAGTCCTGCCAGTTTTGTGTCGTCCGCAAACTTATTGATCACCCCAGTTGCTCCTTCTTCCAGATCATTTATATAAATCACAAACAGCAGAGGTCCCAATACAGAGCCCTGCGGTACACCACTAGTCACAGGCCTCCAGCCGGAAAAAGACCCTTCCACTACCACCCTCTGTCTTCTATGACCAAGCCAGTTCTCCACCCATCTAGCCACCTCCCCCTTTATCCCATGGGATCCAACCTTTTTCACTAGCCTACCATGAGGGACTTTGTCAAACGCTTTACTAAAGTCCATATAGACAACATCCACGGCCCTTCCTTCGTCAACCATTTTGGTCACTTCTTCAAAAAACACCACCAGGTTAGTGAGGCATGACCTCCCTCTCACAAAACCATGTTGACTATCGTTAATGAGTTTATTCCTTTCTAAATGCGCATACATCCTATCTTTAAGAATCTTCTCCAACAACTTCCCCACCACGGACGTCAAGCTCACCTTGGAGTGTTTGATGGGGGACAGTGAAGAGGGAGCTTTACTCTGTATCTAACCCCGTGCTGTACCTGTCCTGGGAGTGTTTGATGGGGACAGTGTAGAGGGAGCTTTACTCTGTATCTAACCCCGTGCTGTACCTGTCCTGGGAGTGTTTGATGGGGACAGTGTAGTGGGAGCTTTACTCTGTATCTAACCCCGTGCTGTATCTGTCCTGGGAGTGTTTGATGGGGGACAGTGTAGAGGGAGCTTTACGCTTTATCTAACTCCGTGCTGTACCTGTCCTGGGAGTGTTTGATGGGGACAGTGTAGTGGGAGCTTAACTCTGTATCTAACCCCGTGCTGTATCTGTGCTGGGAGTGTTTGATGGGGGACAGTGTAGAGGGAGCTTTACTCTGTATCTAAACCCATGCTGTACCTGTCCTGGGAGTGTTTGATGGGGGACAGTGTAGAGCGAGCTTTACTCTGTATCTAAACCCATGCTGTACCTGTCCTGGGAGTGTTTGATGGGGACAGTGTAGAGGGAGCTTTACTCTGTATCTAACCCCGTGCTGTACCTGTCCTGGGAGTGTTTGATGGGGACAGTGTAGAGGGAGCTTTACTCTGTATCTAACCCGTGCTGTATCTGTCCTGGGAGTGTTTGATGGGGGACAGTGTACAGGGAGCTTTACTCTGTATCTAACCCCGTGCTGTATCTGTCCTGGGAGTGTTTGATGGGGGACAGTGTACAGGGAGCTTTACTCTGTATCTAACCCCGTGCTGTACCTGTCCTGGGAGTGTTTGATGGAGGACAGTGTAGAGGGAGCTTTACTCTGTATCTAACCCCCTGCTGTATCTGTCCTGGGAGTGTTTGATGGGGGACAGTGTACAGGGAGCTTTACTCTGTATCTAACCCCGTGCTGTACCTGTCCTGGGAGTGTTTGATGGAGGACAGTGTAGAGGGAGCTTTACTCTGTATCTAACCCCCTGCTGTATCTGTCCTGGGAGTGTTTGATGGGGGACAGTGTCGAGGGAGCTTTACGCTGTATCTAACTCCGTGCTGTACCTGTCCTGGGAGTGTTTGATGGGGGCAGTGTAGAGGGAGCTTTACTCTGTATCTAACCCCATGCTGTATTTTGATTTTGAATCCTTCTCTCAAATCAGCTGTTCATTTTCTCTGCTCCAATCTATCACTGAAGTCCCTCAACATGGAACCATTCTTGTGAATCTTTTCTGCGCCGCCTCTAACAAAGTCACATCCTTGCTCGAGTCTGCTGCCCAGAACTGGACCCAATACTATAGTTGACATGGTTTTGTACAGGTTTATCATAACTACTTTGCTCTTGTACTGCATTATAAAACCTCCAATTAACCGCACTTTCAGCCCTTTCTGAAAGCTGCAATGATTTATGCACATCTACACCCGGGGCCCTCTGCTCCTGCTCCCTAGTGAGTGCCAGACACTTTATTTTATATCATCTCTCTGCGTCCTTCCTACCAAAATGAACCACTTCATATCCAAAGATGTGCAGGTTAGGGAGATTGGCCATGGTAAATTGCCTCTTAGTGTTCAAAGATGTGCAGGTTAGGGGGATTGGCCATGCTAAATTGCCCCTTAGTGTCCAAAGATGTGCAGGTTAGGGGGATTGGCCATGCTAAATTGCCCCTTAGTGTCCAAAAATGTGCAGGTTAGGTGGATTGGCCGTGCTAAATTGCCCTTTAGTGTCCAAAGATGTGGGGGTTGGGGGATTGGCCATGCTAAATTGCCCCTTAGTGTTCAAAGATGTGCAGGTTAGGGGGATTGGCCATGCTAAATTGCCCCTTAGTGTCCAAAGATGTGCAGGTTAGGGGGATTGGCCATGCTAAATTGCCCCTTAGTGTCCAAAAATGTGCAGGTTAGGTGGATTGGCCGTGCAAAATTGCCCTTTAGTGTCCAAAGATGTGGGGGTTGGGGGATTGGCCATGCTAAATTGCCCCTTAGTGTCCAAAGATGTGCGGGTTAGGGGGATTGGCCATGCTAAATTGCCCCTTAGTGTCCAAAGATGTGTAGGTTAGGGGGATTGGCCATGGTAAAATGCCCCTTAGCATCCAAAGATGTGCAGGTTGGGTGGATTGGCCATGCTAAATTGTCCCTTACTGTCCAAAGATGTGCAGGTTAAGTGGATTGGCCGTGCTAAATTGTCCCTTAGTGTCCAAAGATGTGCAGGTTAAGTGGATTGACCGTGCTAAATTGGCTCTTAGTGTCCAAAGATGTGCGGGTTTGGTGGATTGGCCATGGTAAAATGCCCCTTAGCATCCAAGGATATGCAGGTTAGGGGGATTGGCCATGCTAAATTGCCCCTTAGTGTCCAAAGATGTGCGGGTTAGGGGGATTGGCCATGCTAAATTGCCCCTTAGTGTCCAAAGATGTGTAGGTTAGGGGGATTGGCCATGGTAAAATGCCCCTTAGCATCCAAAGATGTGCAGGTTGGGTGGATTGGCCATGCTAAATTGTCCCTTAGTGTCCAAAGATGTGCAGGTTAAGTGGATTGGCCGTGCTAAATTGGCTCTTAGTGTCCAAAGATGTGCGGGTTTGGTGGATTGGCCATGGTAAAATGCCCCTTAGCATCCAAGGATATGCAGGTTAGGGGGATTGGCCATGCTAAATTGCCCCTTAGTGTCCAAAGATGTGCAGGTTAGGTGGATTGGCCATGCTAAATTGCCCCTTAGTGTCCAAAGATGTGCAGGTTAGTTGCATTGGCCATGCTAAATTGCCCCTTAGTGTCCAAAGATGTGCGGGTTGGGGGATTGGCCAGGCTAAATTGCCCCTTAGTGCCCAATGATGTGTCGGTTAGATGAATTAGCTATGTAAATGTGGGGGGGTTAAGGGGACAGGGTGAGGGAGAGGGCCTGGGTAAGATGCACTATCGGAGAATCAGTGCAGTCCCGATGGGCTGAATGGCCTCCTCCTGCACTGCAGGGATTCTATGATTCTTTGACTGTTGAACTTTACCTGCCGCTTGCCCACTCGTTCCACCAGCCTATTGATGTCCTGTTGAAGATTACCACGATCCTCACAGTTCACAATACTTCCAGGTATCCTGATGTCCCCAAATTTTGAAACTGTGTACCCAAAGTCATTAATATGTATAAAGGAACGCAGGAGCCCTGACAGTGACCCCATGGGAAGCCCACCACATATCATTCTCCAGTCTGGAAAACAACAGCCCCCCACCACCAACCCCCCCCCCCCCCCATCACCCCCCCCCCCCCCTCCACCGTGCCCCCCCCCCCACCACCCACCACATCACTTCCCCCTGTTTCCTGTATCCATTGCTCGCACAGCCCCTTTTAGTTCATGAGCTATAACTTCATTCACAAGTCTGTCATGTGGCATTTTACCAAATGTTTTGTGGAAACCCATGTATACAACGTCAACCACACTCCCCGCATCAACCCTCTCTCACCAAAAGCCTCAAGCGAATGAGGTATAGCTCTTGGGGCTAAAGGGACCAGGGAATATGGAGGGAAGGCAGGAACAGGAGCGTAGGAGACTTAGGGGTGATCGTATAGAGGTCCATAAAATAATTTTTTTTTCAATAGAGAATCCTGCAGTGCAGAAGGAGGCCATTTGGCCCATCGAGTCTGCACCGACCACAATCCCACCCAGGCCCTGTCCCCATAACCACATGCATTTACCCTAGCTAGTCCCCCTGACACTGAGGGGCAATTTAGCACGGCCAATCCGCACATCTTTGGAGCGTGGGAGGAAACCGGAGCACCCGGAGGAAACCCACACAGACACGGGGAGAATGTGCAAACTCCACACAGACAGTGACCCGAGCCGGGAATCGAACCCGGGTCCCTGGAGCTGTGAGGCAGCGGTGCTAACCCACTGTGCCACCGTGCTGCCCCATTAATGAGGCGCTTAGATCAGCTGGAGAGTCAACATCTTTTCCCAAAGGGGAGTCTAAAACGAGAGGGCATAGGTTTAAGGTGAGAGATACAAAGGTCCAGAGGGGCAATTTTTTCACACAGAGGGTGGTGTCTGGAACGAGCTGCCAGAGGTAGTAGTAGAGGCGGGTACAATTTTGTCTTTTAAAAAGCCTTTAGACAGTTACATCGGTACGATGGGTATAGAGGGATATGGGCCTCTATATGGGCCAAACGTGGGCAATTGGGATTAGCTTAGTGGTTTAAAAAAAGGGCAGCATAGACAAGTTGGGCCGAAGGGCCTGTTTCCGTGCTGTAAACCTCTATGACAGTACATTGAATTTGATGATCAACCATGATCAAGATGAATGGCGGAACAGGCTGGATGGGCCGAATGGCCTCCTCCTGCTTCTAGAAATCTTAGAAAGAAATCTTAGAAACCCTACAGCACAGAAAAGAGGCCATTCGGCCCATCAAGTCTGCACCGACCACATTCCCACCCAGGCCCTACCCCCATATCCCTACATATTTTACCCACTAACCCCTCTAACCTACGCATCCCAGGACACTAAGGGGCAATTTTAGCATGGCCAATCAACCTAACCCGCACATCTTTGGACTGTGGGAGGAAACCGGAGCACCCGGAGGAAACCCACGCAGACACGGGGAGAATGTGCAAACTCCACACAGTGACCAAGCCGGGAATCGAACCCAGGTCCCTGGAGCTGTGAAGCAGCAGTGCTAACCACTGTGCTACCGTGCCGTACGTTTCTATGTAAACACAACTTGCACTTCTCAAATCTGTGCTGGCTTCCCTTAATTACTGTGCATTTGTACAAGTGACGATTCGCATTGTTCTGACTGGTATTTACTCAAGGTTTCCGTGCAGTTTCTAGGCTAATCGTTACACACTGACTCGAGCAAAGGAATGTGGAATTCTCCAGCTCTTCAGTTGCCACCCCTCTATTTAAGGAGAGTTGGAAGGTTCCAATGGCCAGTTTTCCGCTATTCTCCCTGTCTACCTTGATTTTCTTCAGTATCCTTGGACACAGCTCAGTTGGTCCCAGTGACTAATCGATATTAAGTACAGTCAAACCGATTCAATGCCTCGTCTGCATCAACACTTCACCCAACTGCCCCCTCCTTCATCCTGATCGGGGGGGCGTACAATCTCTACGGTGCAGAAGGGGGCCATTCGGCCCATCGAGTCTGCACAACTTTCCAGCAGAGTATCTTATCCAGGCCCTCCCCACTGCCCTATCCTCGGAACACCACACATTTTCCATCTATCTAACCTGCACATCTTTGGACACTAAGCGGCAATTCAGCATGGCCATTCCCCCTAACCTACACATCTTTGGACATGAAGGGGCAACTTAGCATGGCCAATCCCCCTAACTTGCACATCTTTGGACAATAAGGGGCAATTTAGCATGGCCAATCCACCTAACCTACACATCTTTGGACAATAAGGGGCAATTTAGCATGGCCAATCCACCTAACCCGCACATCTTTGGACACCAAGGGGCAATTTAGCATAGCCAATCCACCTAACCTGCACATCTTTGGACACTAAGGGGCAATTTAGCATGGCCAATCCCCCTAACCTGCACATCTTTGGACAATAAGGGGCAATTTAGCATGGCCAATCCACCTAACCCGCACATCTTTGGACACCAAGGGGCAATTTAGCATGGCTAATCCCCCTAACCTGCACATCTTTGGACTGTGGGAGGAAACCCACTCAGACATGGGGAGAACACGCAGAAACCCCCTTTTTTTGGGGGGGGCGGCACAGTGGCACAGTGCTTAGCACTGCTGCCTCACATTACCAGAGACCCGGGTTCGATTCCCGGCTTGGGTCACTGTCTGTGTGTGGAGTCTGCACATTCTCCCTGTATCTGCGTGGGTTTCCTCCGGGTGCTCCGGTTTCCTCCCACAGTCCAAAAGACGTGCTGGTTAGGGTGCATTGTAAGAAGTTTAACAACACCAGGTTAAAGTCCAACAGGTTTATTTGGTAGCAAAAGCCACACAAGCTTTCGGAGCTGCAAGCCCCTTCTTCAGGTGACTCACCTGAAGAAGGGGCTTGCAGCTCCGAAAGCTTGTGTGGCTTTGCTACCAAATAAACCTGTTGGACTTTAACCTGGTGTTGTTAAACTTCTTACTGTGTTTACCCCAGTCCAACGCTGGCATCTCCACATCATGACTACCATAGGGTGCATTGGCCATGGTAAAATTTCCCCTCAGTGTCAGGGGGACTAGCAGGATAAATATGTGGGGTAAGGGGGATAGGACTTGGGTGGGATTGCTGTCAGTGGCAGGCAAGATGGGCCGAATGGCCTCTTTCTACACTGCACGGATTCTATGATACCAAAGGCTACTTGAACAAGCAATATGTGACCTTTTAATTCATTCCTGGGACATGGGCGTCACTGGGCTGGGCCCAGCATTTATTGCCCATCCCTAGTTGCCCTTGGAGGGCAATTGAGAGTCAACCACATTGCTGTGGCTCTGGAGTCACAAGTCGGCCAGACCGGGTAAGGACGGCAGATTTCCTTCCCGAAAGGAACCAGATGGGTTTTTCCGACAATGGGTCATCAGTAGATTCTTAATCCCAGATATTTTTTATTGAATTCAAATCCCACCGTCTGCCATGGCGCGGGATTCGAATCCGGGTCCCCCAGAACGTTAGCTGAGTTCCTATGTTATTAGTCTAGCGATAATACCACTGGGCCATCGCCTCCATTGCACCTGTCAACTTGGGCAAACTCTCAAAGGAGCCATGACTATCATGACCTCACATGACCTCACATGACCTCCACCGGGTGCTCCGGTTTCCTCCAAAACTCCAAAGATGTGAAGGTTAGGTGGATTGGCCATGCTAAATTGCCCCTTAGTGTCCAAAGATGTGCAGGTTAGGGGGATTGGCCATGCTAAATTGCCCCTTAGTGTCCAAAGATGTGCAGGTTAGGGGGATTGGCCATGCTAAATTGCCCCTTAGTGTCCAAAGATGTGCAGGTTAGGGGGATTGGCCATGCTAAATTGCCCCTTAGTGTCCAAAGATGTGCAGGTTAGGGGGATTGGCCATGCTAAATTGCCCCTTAGTGTCCAAAGATGTGTAGGTTAGGTGGATTGGCCATGCTAAATTGCCCCTTAGTGTCCATAGATGTGTAGGTTAGGTGGATTGGCCATGCTAAATTGATGTGGAGATGCCGGCGTTGGACTGGGGTGAACACAGTAAGAAGTCTCACATCACCAGGTTAAAGTCCAACAGGTTTATTTGGTAGCAAAAGCCACACAAGCTTTCGGAGCGCTGCTCCTTCGTCAGGTGAGTGAACAGAACTCCCACTTGCCTGACGAAGGAGCAGCGCTCCGAACGCTTGTGTGGCTTTTGCTGCCAAATAAACCTGCTGGACTTTAGCCTGGTGTTGTGAGACTTCTTAACATTATGCAGCGGCAGGGGATACACCCTTTCCCATCTCTCCGGACACCTCTGATTGGTGTAGTGAATTAACAGACCATGAGCTCCAATTGTCACAGCATCACCAGCGACCTCACCCAATGAGAGCCAAAGATCTTTAACCGTTGAGGTCACCGCCTGGCACCTCGATCCTGCCAACTACCACACACATGCACCAAAGCATCACTTATTCACAGCACAGAAGGAGGAAGCCATTCAAACATTGTGTCTTTGCTAATTCTTTGTAAGCGCTCAGAGGCCCCACTATAGTACTGAGGGAGTGCCGCACTGTCAGAGGGTCAGTGCTGAGGGAGTGCCGCACTTTCAGAGGGTCAGTGCTGAGGGAGTGCCGCACTGTCAGAGGGTCAGTGCTGAGGGAGTGCCGCACTGTCAGAGGGTCAGTGCTGAGGGAGTGCCGCACTGTCAGAGGGTCAGTGCTGAGGGAGTGCCGCACTGTCAGAGGGTCAGTGCTGAGGGAGTGCCGCACTGTCAGAGGGTCAGTGCTGAGGGAGTGCCGCACTGTCAGAGGGTCAGTGCTGAGGGAGTGCCGCACTGTCAGAGGGTCAGTGCTGAGGGAGCGCCGCACTGTCAGAGGGTCAGTACTGAGGGAGTGCCGCACTGTCAGAGGGTCAGTACTGAGGGAGTGCCGCACTGTCAGAGGTTCAGTACTGAGGGAGTGCCGCACTGTCAGAGGGTCAGTGCTGAGGGAGTGCCACACTGTCAGAGGATCAGCGCTGAGGGAGTGTCGCACTGTCAGAGGGTCAGTGCTGAGGGAGTGCCGCACCGTCAGAGGGTCAGTGCTGAGGGAGTGCCGCACTGTCAGAGGGTCAGTGCTGAGGGAGTGCCGCACTGTCAGAGGGTCAGTACTGAGGGAGTGCCGCACTGTCAGAGGGTCAGTACTGAGGGAGTGCCGCACTGTCAGAGGTTCAGTACTGAGGGAGTGCCGCACTGTCAGAGGGTCAGTGCTGAGGGAGTGCCACACTGTCAGAGGATCAGTGCTGAGGGAGTGTCGCACTGTCAGAGGGTCAGTACTGAGGGAGTGCCGCACCGTCAGAGGGTCAGTGCTGAGGGAGTGCCGCACTGTCAGAGGGTCAGTGCTGAGGGAGCGCCGCACTGTCAGAGGGTCAGTGCTGAGGGAGCGCCACACTGTCAGAGGGTCAGTACTGAGGGAGTGCCGCACCGTCAGAGGGTCAGTGCTGAGGGAGTGCCGCACTGTCAGAGGGTCAGTGCTGAGGGAGCGCCGCACTGTCAGAGGGTCAGTGCTGAGGGAGCGCCGCACTGTCAGAGGGTCAGTACTGAGGGAGTGCCGCACTGTCAGAGGGTCAGTGCTGAGGGAGTGCCGCACTGTCAGAGGGTCAGTGCTGAGGGAGCGCCGCACTGTCAGAGGGTCAGTGCTGAGGGAGCGCCGCACTGTCAGAGGGTCAGTACTGAGGGAGTGCCGCACTGTCAGAGGGTCAGTGCTGAGGGAGCGCCGCACTGTCAGAGGGTCAGTGCTGAGGGAGTGCCGCACTGTCGGATGATCTGTTGTTCAGATGCGATGTGACCCTGTGTGTTCTCTCATTTAGACTGAGGGAAACCTCTTGTGTATTTGAATGAACAACCAATGGGAGAGAGTTCTCCCCGGTGTCCCCTGGCCAATATTAACCCCTCGCGGTTACATATCCACTGGTTACATCCCGTCGCTGCCTCTGGGATCTTGCTCTGCCCAAATTCCCTGCTGCCTTTCCCCGCATCAGCACCGCGACTCAAGGCCGGTTCGGGACAGCCTGAGCTGGTGAAAGGCGCTATACGAATGCAAGTACTCTTTATTATCTCTCTCTCTCACAGGCTGCACTGTCTCCTGCAGGGAGCTGGCACTGACCCACACCGTGGCAGACACGCCATTGGAAACAAGACCTGACGCCAGCAATGATCACTGACACTCACAGGTTGTCCTGTGAAGCCTGAGCAAAGTGGGGGCGCTGCCGGTTTGTGGTGCTCCGGTGTTTCTGCAAATCCAGCCGGGGACTGAGCTGAGCGAGGGACCCGTCCTTTCGAATCAGTCACCAGCGCGGAGATAGGAACCCCCCCCCCCCTACCCTCCACCCAGAGGGGGGGGGGGTAGCTGCTAATCCACAAACTGCTTCTCAATCCTCTCGACAGAACTGAGCCAATTCACTTCAAAAGCTGGGCTCTCAATCTCAGACCGATTCGCCCCCCCCCCAGGGATGGAGGGAGGGGGGACATTGGGGTTTGGGGGGGGGGGGGTGTGGGGGAGGCGGGGGGGGGGGGAAGAAGGGGGAAACGACCTTTCTCCAAGGCCGCACCGCCGCCCACGGCCGCGAGGTCACACGCGCGCAGTGGCGGCCTCTGTCGCTATGAGAACCCCCCCCCCCCCCCCCCCCCCCCCACCCCCCCCCCCCCCCCCCCGGCCCGGGAAGGGGGGGGGGAATGCATTATGAAAAAGCATCAGTCGCAAGCAGATAGATTTGATAGTGTGGAGAGGGGGCGAGGGGGGTGGGGGGTGTGGGGGAGGGGGGAGGTGAGGGGGTGACGGGTTGGGGGGGTGATGGAGGTGGGGGGCGTCACTCAGGATCCCAATGAGGCAAGACGTGGATCTCAGTCACAGCACCAGTTACGCAAGACACAGCACATGAGCATTGCCTGCTCACTGTATAAATGTACATACATACACATCTCCACACACCCACACACGTACACACACACACCCACACACGTACACACACTCACACACACTCACACCCACACACACACTCACTCACACACACACTCACACACACACACACTCACACACTCACTCACACACACACACACTCACACACACTCACTCACCCACACACACACTCACACACACACACACACTCACACTCACTCACACACACACACACACACACACACACACTCACTCACACACTCACTCACACACTCACCCACACACACACTCACACACACACACACTCACACTCACTCACACACACACACACTCACCCACACACACACTCACACACACTCACTCACACTCACACACACACTCACCCACACACACACTCACACACACTCACACACACACACTCACACTCACTCACACACACACTCACTCACACACACACTCACTCACACACACACACTCACCCACACACACACTCACACACACACACACAAACACAGATACATGCACACGCACACACAGATACACACACACACACAGATACACGCACAATCACACACAGACACACACAAACACACAGAGAAACACACAAACAGATACATACACACACACGGATACAGATAAACACACACAGGTAGATACACACACACACATAAACAGACACCCACACACACACACACACCCACGCAGGTACACACAAAATATAAATGCACACACACAGATACATGCACACACTCACATACACACACACACACATACACCCTGGCAGGTACACATAAAACATAAATGCACACACACACATTGACGCATGCACACTCACACACAAATAAACACAGACACCCCAGGCAGGCACACACACACACACACACACGCAGATACACGTCCACACATCCAGACAGCTGAACAACATACACAGAGGGAGAGAGAGAGTGGGAGAGAGAGAGGGAGAGCGAGGAGAATACATACCACACAGGGGCAAAGGGTTGTCAGCTTTGCTTTCCTCTTCATGAACAGAGAAGTGTCCGTCTCCCGTGTCTTAATGCGATGGCTGCTATATTTTATTAAAAGCTCGGAGCACACGCAGCTCTTGCGACCCAGAACTGTCAGGTAGTCTCGAGCGGGGGAGGTAGATCGAAGGAGGGGGAGTTGGGGATGGGGAGGAGAGGGGATGGGTGGTTGTGGGGGGGGGGGGGGGGGGGGGGGGGTTGGTGGTGGTGGGTGGGTGAGGAGAGAGAGAGAGAGAGCGAGAGATGGAGAGAGAATCCCACTCCACTCAGGAGATAAGCTGATGGGTACACTGTTTTCTTACGCTAACATTTCATGATCACTCCAGCTCGCGATCCCCTAGGTGTCTGAGATACATTTGACTGGTTGTGGAGGGATGCAGCAAGCGGAGGGTGCGGAGAGAGGGTGGGGGTGGGGGGCTGGTGGGGGGGGGGGGAGAGGGGGGGCAGCGAGAGAGAGAGAGAGAGGGAGAGGACTGAATATAAATTGCTGCATGTTTTACAACGCAGCCGGGTCCTCTCGCTAACAGCCTGTGAGTATTTCTGTCACCACAACACACAAGTCAGAACCAGGTCTAAGGTTTGTTTACAGTGGAGTTTTTAAAAAATAATATTATTTCTCCTCTCGTTCCATTGCGAAGGGAGGCTTTGCTTCTCCCACATCCCCACCGCAACCCTCATCCTCCCCCATCAACAGTCACTCCACTGTTAACCCCTTCTCGACTGCAGGCTGAGAAGATTTGAGGGGGGCGGCGGGGAGGAGGGGGGTCGGGGGGGGCGGGTGTGGCGAGTTCTCTTGCGGCAATCGTCAGAGGGTGCGGCAGGGTGGGCTCGACATCCCTCGCTCCTCCAGCAGGTCGGCACAAGCACTTAGACATGTTGTCTTGGGGAGCAGCATTGACGTGTGTTGGGAGGGGGGGGGGGGTTGGGTGTGTTGGGGGGGGGGGGTTGGGTGTGTGGGGGGAGGTTGGGTGTGTGGGGGGGGGGGTTGGGTGTGCTGAGGTGCGGAAAATAGGAAGCGGGATCACTCTCTCTGTGTGTGTGCACCCAGCACCCAACCCCGCGTGTGGGGAGGGCTGCGCGGTGGGCACAGTGGGTGAGCGCCGCTGCCTCACAGGGTGCCAGGGACCCCGGGTTCGATTCCCCAGCCTTGGGTCACTGTCTGTGTGTGGAGTCTGCACCGTTCCTCCCCCCGTGTCTGCGTGGGTTTCCTCCGGGTGCTCCATGCTAAATTGCCCCTTAGTGTCCAAAGACGTGCAGGTTAGGTGGATTGGCCGTGCTAAATTGCCCCTTCGTGTCCAAAGATGTGCAGGTTAGGTGGATTGGCCGTGCTAGATTGCCCCTTAGTGTCCAAAGATGTGTAGGTTAGGTGGATTGGCCATGCTAGATTGTCCCTTAGTGTCCAAAGATGTGCAGGTTAGGTGGATTGCCCATGCTAAATTGCCCCTTAGTGTCCAAAGATGTGCAGGTTAGGTGGATTGGCCATGCTAAATTGTCCCTTACTGTTCAAAGATGCGCAGGTTAGGTGGATTGGCCATGCTAAATTGCCCCTTAGTGTCCAAAGATGTGTAGGTTAGGGGGATTGGCCATGCTAAATTGCTCCCTAGTGTCCAAAGACGTGCAGGTTATGTGGATTGGCCATGCTAAATTGCCCCTTAGTGTTCAAAGATGTGTAGGTTAGGGGGATTGGCCATGCTAAATTGTCCCTTACTGTTCAAAGATGTGCAGGTTAGGTGGATTGGCCGTGCTAAATTGCCCCTTAGTGTCCAAAGATGTGTAGGTTAGGTGGATTGGCCGTGCTAAATTGCCCCTTAGTGTCCAAAGATGTGTAGGTTAGGGGGATTGGCCGTGCTAAATTGCCCCTTAGTGTCCAAAGATTTGTAGGTTAGGTGGATTGGCCGTGCTAAATTGTCCCTTAGTGTTCAAAGATTTGTAGGTTAGGTGGATTGGCCATGCTAAATTGCCCCTTAGTGTCAGGAGATTAGCCAGGGTAAATATGTGGGGTTACGGGGATAGGGTGGGATTGTGGTCGGTGCAGACTCGATGGGCTGAATGGCCTCCTTCTGCACTGCAGGGATTCTATGATTCTATGAATTAGGAGCAGAAGTCGGCAAATCCAGTCCTTCGAGCCTGTTCCGCCATTCAATCAGATCATGGCTGATCTCTCCCTGGTCTCAGATCCACCTCCCCACCTGTTCCCCAGATCCCCTTCTCCCTCTTTTGATCAGAAATATATCCATCTCCTTCTTGAACCCGTTCAATGATTCAGACTCCACCGCGCTCTGGGGCAGCGAGTTCCACAAATCCACCACCCTCTGCGGGGAAGTAGTTCCTCCTCATCTCTGTGTTAAATCTACCGCCTCTCAGCCTATACCTGTGACCTCTTGGTCCAGATTGCCCCACAAGGGGAAACATTTGGTCTACACTTACTCCCTCAAACCCTTTTAATATTGTCCACACCTCGATCAGATCCCCTCTCGTCCGTCTAAGCTCCAGCAGGTACAAGCCCCAAACTGTTTCATCTCGCCTCAACCCTTTCATCCTCGGAATCAATCTGGGGAACCTCCTCTGAACTGCCTCCAATGCCGCAACGTCCTTCCTCCAATAAGGAGACCAAAACTGGACGCAATACTCCAGATAAAAGCAAATTACTGCGGAGGCTGGAATCTGAAACCAAAAGAGAAAACGCTGGAAAATCCCAGCGGGTCTGGCAGCATCTGTAAGGAGAGAAAAGAGCTGACGTTTCGAATCCAGACGACCCTTTGTCAAAGCATGACTCCAGATGTGGCCTCACCAACACCCTACACAATCGCAACAACAACTTCTCGACCTTTATACTCCAGTCCCTTTGCAATAACATAGAAACATAGAAAACTACAGCACAAAACAGGCCCTTCGGCCCCACAAGTTGTGCCGAACACATCCCTACCTTTTAGGCCTACCTATAACCCTCCATTCTATTAAGCTCCATGTACTCATCCAGGAGTCTCTTAAAAGACCCTATTGAGTTTGCCTCCACCACCACTGACGGCAGCCGATTCCACTTGCCCACCACCCTCTGTGTGAAAAACCTCCCCCCAACATTTCCCCTGTACCTACCCCCCCAGCACCTTAAACCTGTGTCCTCTCGTAGCAGCCATTTCAGCCCTGGGAAAAAGCCTCTGAGAGTCCACCCGATCTATGCCTCTCAACATCTCATACACCTCTATTAGGTCTCCTCTCATCCTTCGTCTCTCCAAGGAAAAAAGACCGAGCTCCCTCAGCCTATCCTCATAAGGCGTGCCACTCAATCCAGGCAACATCCTTGTAAATCTCCTCTGCACCCTTTCAATCTTTTCCACATCCCTCCTGTAATGAGGCGACCAGAACTGAGCACAGTACTCCAAGTGGGGTCTGACGAGGGTCTTATATAGCTGCATCATTATCCCCGGACTCCTAAACTCAATCCCTCGATTGATAAAGGCCAGCACACCATACGCCTTTCTTATTAAATGCTGCACCTGCATACTGACGTTTTTTTGCGATTTGTACACAAGGACACCCAGATCCCTCTGCACTGACGCACTTTGATCCTACTTCCCATTGAGATAATAATTTGTCTTTCCATTTTCTCGGCCAACATGGGCAAACCCAACGGCTCCTCATCAATTCTCGCTGAGGGAAGGAGAAAAACCCAAGGACAGTATCCAATATCCCACCCGTTCTTCACAACTTCCGGGCAGTGAGACTATTCAACTGTGGAGTGCATCACAGCAGAATCAGCTCTTCCTCCGCATTACACAGGCACAAGATGCGCACGCTAAATAGTCTGGGTCTGTATTGATTGGAGTTTAGAAGTGTGAGGGGTGACCTTATTCAAACATACAAGGTCCTCAAGAGGCTTAACAGGATAGATGGTAAGATGTTTTTACTACATAGAACATAGAACAGTACAGCACAGTACAGGCCCTTCGGCCCTCGATGTTGTGCCGAACTTTGTCCGAAACCAAGATCAAGCTATCCCACTATCCTGGTGTGCTCCATGTGCCTATCCAATAACCGCTTAAATGTTCCTAAAGTGTCCGACTCCGCTATCACAGCAGGCAGTCCATTCCACACCCCAACCACTCTCTGAGTAAAGAACCTACCTCGGACATCCTTCCTATATCTCCCACCATGAACCCTATAGTTATGCCCCCTAGTAACAGCTACATCCACCCGAGGAAATAGTCTCTGAACGTCCAAACTAGTGTGAGAGTCTCGAACAAGAGGACTTAGCTACAAGATAAAGGGACAGTCAAGGGCACAGTGCCGAGGTCAGCATTGAGGGCGGCACGGTGGCAAGGTGGGTTAGCACTGCTGACTCACAGCACCAGGTACCTGCGGGTTCGATTCCCAGCTTGGGTCGCTGTCTGTGCGGAGTCTGCACGTTCTCCCCGTGTCTGCGTGGGTTTCCTCCGGTTGCCCCGGATTCCTCCCACAGTCCAAAGATGTGCTGGTTAGGATGATTGGCCATGCTAAATTGCCCCTTAGTGTCTAAAGATGTGTAGGTTAGGTTGATTGGCCATGCTAAATTGCTCCTTAGTGTCCAAAGATGTGCAGGTTAGGTGGATTGGCCATGCTAAATTGCCCCTTAGTGTCCAGAGATGGGTGGGTTAGGTGGATTGGCCATGCTAAATTGCTCCTTAGTGTCCAAAGATGTGTAGGTTAGGTGGATTGGCCATGCTAAATTGCTCCTTAGTGTCCAAAGATGTGCAGGTTAGGTGGATTGGCCATGCTAAATTGCCCCTTAGTGTCCAGAGATGGGTGGGTTAGGTGGATTGGCCATGCTAAATTGCCCCTTAGTGTCCAAAGATGTGCAGGTTAGGTGGATTGGCCATGCTAAATTGCCCCTTAGTGTCCAAAGATGTGCAGGTTAGGTGGATTGGCCATGCTAAATTGCCCCTTAGTGTCCAGAGATGGGTGGGTTAGGTGGATTGGCCATGCTAAATTGCCCCTTAGTGTCCAGAGATGGGTGGGTTAGGTGGATTGGCCGTGCTAAATTGCCCCTTAGTGTCCAAAGATGTGCAGGTATGGTAGATTGGCCGTGCTAAATTGCCCCTTAGTGTCCAAAGATGTGCAGGTTAGGGGGATTGGCCATGCTAAATTGCCCCTTAGTGTCAGGGAGATTAGTGGGGTAAATGTGCGGTGTTACGGGTATAGGGCCTGGGTGGGATTGCGGTCGGTGTATACTCGATGGGCCGAATGTACTGCAGGGATTCTGTGACACTCCTGCTTCTATTTCTTGTGTTTTTACCAGTCGGGGGTAGTGGACAGCCACTAGACCCATACCCACAGGAACCCTGCAGTGCTTAAGGAGGCCATTCAGCCCATCGGGTCTGCACCGACCACAGTCCCACTCAGGCCCCATTCCCACAACCCCATGCATCCACCGAGCTAATCCCCCTGACACTAAGGGGCAATTTAGCATGGCCCAATCCATCTAACCTGCAAATCTTTGGATACTAAGCGGCAATTTAGCATGGCCAATCCACCTAACCTGCACATCTTTGGACACCAAGGGGCAATTTTAGCATGGCCAATCCCCCTAACCCGCACATCTTTTGTCTGTGGGAGGAAACCGGAGCACCCGGAGGAAACCCACGCAGACACGGGGAGAACGTGCAGACTCCGCACAGACAGTGACCCAAGCCAGGAATCGAACCCGGGTCCCTGGCGCTGTGAGGCAGCAGCGCTAACCCACTGTGCCGCCGTACTTGCATCCTCTCTTCCTTCAGGAAAAAGATACAAAAGTCTGAGGTCACGTACCAACCGACTCAAGAACAGCTTCTTCCCTGCTGCTGTCAGACTTTTGAATGGTCCTACCTCGCATTAAGTTGATCTTTCTCTACACCCTAGCTATGACTGTAACACCACATTCTGCACTCTCTCCTTTCCTCCTCTATGAACGGTATGCTTTGTCTGTACAGCACGCAAGAAACAATACTTTTCACTGTATCCCAATACATGTAATAATAAATCATATCTATGTACTCTATGAACGGTATGCTTTGTCTGCATAATGCGCAAGAAACAATACTTTTCACTGTGTCCCAGTACATGTGACAATAATAAATCAAATCAAATGGAAGAATAAAGTCATAATCCCACCTCTCATAACATTAACCTTGCATTTGGATCGAGTGACTATCAGTCGGCGAATCTCAGTGGATATGATGGCAATGAGACACCAGAAGCTTGGTAGATTTTAAGGTGCGTGTTTCAGGAAGAGAGATCGAGAGCTTTCGGCAGGGAATTCCAGAGCCTGGGGTTCCCAGGCAGCTGAAGGCACAACTGCCAATGGCAGAGTGATGGGAATTGGCAATGCTCATCGGATGGATGCAGAGATGATAGAACCATAGAATCAGAGAATCCCTGCGGTGCTGGAGGAGGCCATTCAGCCCATCCAGCCTGGACCGACAACAATCCCATCCAGGCCCTAGCCCCACAGTCCAAAGATGTGCGGGTTAGGTGGATTGGCCATGCTAAATTGCCCCTTAGTGTCCAAAGATGTGTGGGTTAGGTGGATTGGCTATGTTAAATTGCCCCTTAGTGTCCAAAGATGTGGAGGTTAGGTGGATTGGCCATGTTAAATTGCCCCTTAGTGTCCAAAGATGTGCAGGTTGGGTGGATTGGCCATGCTAAATTGCCCCTTAGTGTCCAAAGATGTGTGGGTTAGGTGGATTGGCCATGCTAAATTGCCCCTTAGTGTCCAAAGATGTGTGGGTTAGGTGGATTGGCCATGTTAAATTGGCCATCTGTAAAAGACTGGGCCTTGTGATTGGGGACTCCACAATTAAGGGGACAGATAGGAGGGTCGGAACTAAAGGTAGGGACTCAGGGTTGGTGTGTTGCCTACCAGGGGCTGGGGTCCGGGATGTGTCTGACAGGGTATTCAGGACTCTTAGGGGGGAGGGAGATAAACCATAAGTTATTGTACATGTGGGGACACACGACATAGGGAGGATAGGGGAAGGGGATATTAGGCAGGGATTTATGGAGTTGGGGTGGAAACTAAAGGCCAAGACTGACAGAGTGGTTATCTCTGGACTCTTGCCTGTACCACGGGATAGTTTAGAGAGGAACAGGGAGAGGGAAGGTTTGAATTCATGGCTGAGGGGATGGTGCAGGAGGGAGGGGTTCAGGTACTTAAGCAATTGGGGCTCGTACTGGGGAAGGTGTGACCTCTATGAGAAGGATGGTCTACACCTTAATCAGAAGGGGACCAATATCCTGGGGGGTAAATTTGCTAAGGCCATGCAGGGAGGTTTAAACTGATTCGGGGGGGGGGAGGGATCCTGAGTAGTGGGGCTGAAAGTGAGGGATGCATGGATGGGGACTGCAATGCACGGCATTGCAGAGGTGGGGTGGAGCAGGGTTTGAAATGTGTATACTTCAATGCCAGGAGTATTCGCAATAAAGTGGGTGAACTTGCAGCGTGGATCAGTACCTGGGACTTCGATGTTGTGGCTATTTCAGAGACATGGATAGAGCAGGGGCAGGAATGGATGCTGCAGGTCCCGGGGTTCAAATGTTTTAGTCGAAGTAGGGAAGGAGGTAGAAGAGGGGGAGGGGTAGCATTATTGGTCAGAGATTGTATCACAGTGTCAGAGAGGAGGTTTGATGAGGACTTATCTGTTGAGGTAGTATGGGCGGAGATTAGAAATAGGAGAGGAGAGGTCACCCTGTTGGGAGTCTTTTATAGACCTCCTAAAAGTTCTAGAGAGGTTGAGGAAAGGATTGCGGAGTCAATCCTGCTTAGGAGTGAAAGTAATAGGGCAATTGTTATGGGGGATTTTAACTTGACTAATATTGACTGGAATTGTTATAGCTCTAGCTCGTTAGAGGGGTCAGTTTTTGTTCAAAGCGTGCAGGAAGGTTTTTTGACTCAGTATGTAGACAGGCCAACTAGAGGTGAGGCTATATTGGATCTGGTGCTGGGAAATGAGCCAGACCAGGTGCTAGACTTGGAAGTTGGTGTGCATTTTGGTGATAGTGACCACAATTCGGTTACGTTCACCTTAGTGATGGAAAGGGATAGGCATGAACCTCGGGCCAGTGGTTTTAGCTGGGGGAAGGGTAATTATGAGGCTATTAGGAGAGAATTAGGAAACATAGGTTGGACTAGGAGATTACAGGGACTGGGAACGTCCGACATGTGGAGTTTTTTCAAGGAGCAGCTACTGCGAGTCTGTGATAGGTATGTCCCTGTCAGGCAAGGAGGAATTGGTAGGGCTAGGGAACCGTGGTGCACCAAAAAAGTTTCTTTGTTGGTTAAAAAGAAAAAGGAGGCTTATGTTCGGATGAGACGTGAGCACTCGGGTAGTGCACTAGAAAGCTTTAGATTGGCTAAGAGGGAGTTGAAGAGCGAGCTTAGAAGGGCTAAAAGGGGACATGAGAAGACTTTGGCGGATAGGGTTAAAGAGAATCCTAAGGCGTTCTATAGGTATGTCAAGAACAGAAGGTTGGTTAGGGCAAGTTTAGGGCCAGTTATAGATGGCAGAGGGAAGTTATGTGTGGAACCGGAGGAGATTGGTGAAGCATTGAACCAATATTTCTCTTCGGTGTTCACGCAAGGGGACATGAATATAGCTGAGGAGGACACTGGGTTGCAAGGGAGTAGAATAGACAGTATTACAGTTGATAAGGAGGATGTGCAGGATATTCTGGAGGGTCTGAAAATAGATAAATCCCCTGGTCCGGATGGGATTTATCCAAGGATTCTCTGGGAGGCAAGAGAAGTGATTGCAGAGCCTCTGGCTCTGATCTTCAGGTCGTCGTTGGCCTCTGGTATAGTACCAGAAGATTGGAGGTTAGCGAATGTTGTCCCATTGTTTAAGAAGGGGAACAGAGACTTCCCCGGGAATTATAGACCGGTGAGTCTCACTTCTGTTGTCGGCAAGATGTTGGAAAAAATTATAAGGGATAGGATTTATAGTTATTTGGAGAGTAATGAATTGATAGGTGATAGTCAGCATGGTTTTGTGGCAGGTAGGTCGTGCCTTACTAACCTTATTGAGTTTTTTGAGAAAGTGACCAAGGAGGTGGATGGGGGCAAGGCAGTGGACGTGGTATATATGGATTTTAGTAAGGCGTTTGATAAGGTTCACCATGGTAGGCTTCTGCAGAAAATGCAGATGTATGGGATTGGGGGTGATCTAGGAAATTGGATCAGGAATTGGCTAGCGGATAGGAAACAGAGGGTGGTGGTTGATAGTAAATATTCATCATGGAGTGCGGTTACAAGTGGTGTACCTCAGGGATCTGTTTTGGGGCCACTGCTGTTTGTAATATTTATTAATGATCTGGATGAGGGTATAGTTGGGTGGATTAGCAAATTTGCTGATGACACCAAAGTCGGTGGTGTGGTAGACAGTGAGGAAGGGTGTCGTAGTTTGCAGGAAGACTTAGACAGGTTGCAAAGTTGGGCCGAGAGGTGGCGGATGGAGTTTAATGCGGAGAAGTGTGAGGTAATTCACTTTGGTAGGAATAACAGATGTGTTGAGTATAGGGCTAACGGGAGGACTTTGAATAGTGTGGAGGAGCAGAGGGATCTAGGTGTATGTGTGCATAGATCCCTGAAAGTTGGGAATCAAGTAGATAAGGTTGTTAAGAAGGCATATGGTGTCTTGGCGTTTATTGGTAGGGGGATTGAATTTAGGAGTCGTAGCGTTATGTTGCAACTGTACACAACTCTGGTGCGGCCGCACTTGGAGTACTGTGTGCAGTTCTGGTCCCCACATTACAGGAAGGATGTGGAGGCTTTGGAGAGGGTGCAGAGGAGGTTTACCAGGATGTTGCCTGGTATGGAGGGGAGATCCTATGAGGAGAGGCTGAGGGATTTGGGATTGTTTTCGCTGGAAAGGCGGCGGCTAAGAGGGGATCTTATTGAAACATATAAGATGATTAGAGGTTTAGATAGGGTGGATAGTGATAGCCTTTTTCCTCTGATGGAGAAATCCAGCACGAGGGGGCATGGCTTTAAATTGAGGGGGGGTAGTTATAGAACCGATGTCAGGGGTAGGTTCTTTACCCAGAGGGTGGTGAGGGATTGGAATGCCCTGCCAGCATCAGTAGTAAATGCGCCTAGTTTGGGGGCGTTTAAGAGATCCGTAGATAGGTTCATGGACGAAAAGAAATTGGTTTAGGTTGGAGGGTCACAGTTTTTTTTTTAACTGGTCGGTGCAACATCGTGGGCCGAAGGGCCTGTTCTGCGCTGTAATGTTCTATGTTCTATGTTCTATGTTCTAAATTGCCCCTTAGTGTCCAAAGATGTGTAGGTTAGGGGGATTGGCCATGCTAACTTGCCCCTTAGAGTCCAAAGATGTGTAGGTTAGGGGGATTGGCCATGCTAAATTGCCCCTTAGTGTCCAAAGATGTGCGGGTTCGGGGGATTGGCCATGCTAAATTGCCCCTTAGTGTCCAAAGATGTGCGGGTTCGGGGGAATAGCGGGGTAAATAGTGGGGTTACGGGGATAGGGCCTGGGTCCGATGCACCGTCAGGGTGTCAGTGCCGTACCGATGGGCCGAATAGCCTCCTCCTGCACTGCAGGGATCCTGTAGCAGCTGGCGAGCGCGAGTCAGGATGACTCTGCAGCATTTCAGCAGCTTGACACTGGAGGGAGGTAGCGGCACTTTCGGTGCCTCAGAGTCCCGACATCGGCTGGCATCAAATAGCAGGATCAGGAAGCAGAGCGGGGGGCGGGGGGGTGAAGACACAACCACATCACACTCGCTGCAACAGCTGCGGTGATGTGTTACTCTGTCACATCAGCCTGTTGGCTAAATATTGCTAAACAGCACCTCTTTAAAACGCAAATAAACAGAGGAATCGAGAGGCCTGGGAAAAATTAAAAATAGAGCGAGTTTTGCCCAGGAAGCAGGAAGGTGCTTTGCATCTTCAGGCATTATTACTACATCTCCAGGGCAAAGAAGTCTCACAACGTGGGACAAGTATTCGTACAGGGGGGTGGCATGGCTGAAACCCAGAACATTCGTAACTCTGCCCTGCTACGTTCCTGCACAACCTTCATTTCATTTCCTTGAGGGGACCGGGGTCTCAATGGGAGTTTAGAAGGATGAAGGTGGCTGGGGGGAGGCGGATCTCATTGAAACGTACAGAATACTGAAAGGCCCGGATAGGGTGGACAAGAGGAAGATGTTTCCATTAGTCGGAGAGACTGGGATCCGGGGGCACGGCCTCGAGAGTGAAGGGGCGACGACCCTTTAGATCCGAGATGAGGAGGACTGAGCGGCACAGGCTTGGAGGGCCGGAGGGCCTGTTTCCTGCGCCGTGCTGTTCTTTGTTCTTTGTTGAATTGTTTCAGCCGGAGGGTGGGTGAATCTGTGGGATTCGTTGCCACAGAAGGCCGTGGAGTCCGGGTTAGACTGGGGTGGGGCACAGTGTGAAGTCTGGCGATTTGATCGAAGACAGAGGGTGGTGGTGGATGGAAAATTTTCGGATTGGAGGCAGGTTGATAGCGGAGTGCCGCAGGGATCAGTGCTTGGTCCTCTGCTCTTTGTGATTTTTATTAATGACTTAGAGGAGGGGGCTGAAGGGTGGATCAGTAAATTTGCTGATGACACCAAGATTGGTGGAGTAGTGGATGAGGTGGAGGGCTGTTGTAGGCTGCAAAGAGACATAGATAGGATGCAAAGCTGGGCTGAAAAATGGCAAATGGAGTTTAACCCTGATAAATGTGAGGTGATTCATTTTGGTAGGACTAATTTAAATGTGGATTACAGGGTCAAAGGTAGGGTTCTGAAGACTGTGGAGGAACAGAGAGATCTTGGGGTCCATATCCACAGATCTCTAAAGGTTGCCTCTAAAGTGGATAGAGCTGTGAAGAAGGCCTATAGTGTGTTAGCTTTTATTAACAGGGGGTTGGAGTTTAAGAGCCGTGGGGTTATGCTGCAACTGTTCAGGACCTTGGTGAGACCACATTTGGAATATTGTGTGCAGTCTGGTCACCTCACTATAAGAAGGATGTGGAAGCGCTGGAAAGAGTGCAGAGGAGATTTACCAGGATGCTGCCTGGTTTGGAGGGTAGGTCTTATGAGGAAAGGTTGAGGGAGCTAGGGCTGTTCTCTCTGGAGCGGAGGAGGCTGAGGGGAGACTTAATAGAAGTTTATAAAATGATGAGGGGGATAGATAAAGTGAACGTTCAAAGACTATTTCCTCGGGTGGATGGAGCTATTACAAGGGGGCATAACTATAGGGTTCATGGTGGGAGATATAGGAAGGATATCAGAGGTAGGTTCTTTCGGCAGAGAGTGGTTGGGGTGTGGAATGGACTGCCTGCAGTGATAGTGGAGTCGGACACTTTAGGAACATTTAAGCGGTTATTGGATAGGCACATGGAGCACACCAGGATGATAGGGAGTGGGATAGCTTGATCTTGGTTTCAGATAAAGCTCGGCACAACATCGTGGGCCGAAGGGCCTGTTCTGTGCTGTACTGTTCTATGTTCTATGTAACACCAGGCTGAAGTCCAACGGGTTTATTTGGAGCCACGAGCTTTCGGAGCGCCGCCCCTTCATCGGGCGACTCACCTGAGGAAGGGGCAGCGCTCCGAAAGCTCGTGATTGGAAATAAACCTGTTGGACTTTAACCTGGTGTTGTGAGACTTCACACTGTGCCCCACCCCAGTCCAACGCCGGCAGCCCCACCTCACGAGTGTATTCAAGACAGAGATAGAGAGGTTCTTGATTGGTAAGGGGGATCAAAGGATACGGGGAAAAGGCCAGGGAATGGGGTTGAGAGACATATCGGCCATGATTGAATGGCGGAGCAGACTCGATGGGCTGAATGGCCCAATTCTGTTCCTATATCTTGTGGTCCTCCAACACTCAAGACATTATCCAAGGGTGTCCCACCTCACACTGTGACTCCATCACTCAATTTAAATCTCAGCTCCGCACAAACTATTCCTGCTCGTTGACTTACAAAATAGGTGCAGGAGGAGGCCATTCGGCCCATCGAGCCTGCACTCCCATTCAATAAGATTCTGGTTGATCAGGCACTTTCAGTATCCCACTCCCGCTTTCCCTCCATCCCCCTTCATCCCTTTAGCCGCAGGGGCCACATCCAGCTCCCTCTTGAACATATCTAACGCTCTGGCCGCCAACAGCTCCCTGTGGGAGAGAATTCCACAGGTTCACAACTCTCCGAGTGAAGAGGTTCTTCCTCATCTCAGTTCTGAATGGCTCACCCCTTATTCTTAGCTCTTGGATGGAGCTATTACAAGGGGGCATAACTATAGGGTTCGTGGTGGGAGATATAGGAAGGATATCAGAGGTAGGTACTTTCGGCAGAGAGTGGTTGGGGTGTGGAATGGACTGCCTGCAGTGATAGTGGAGTCGGACACTTGAGGAACTTTCAAGCGGTTATTGGATAGGCACATGGAGCACACCAGGATGATAGGGAGTGGGAGAGCTTGATCTTGGTTTCAGATAAAGCTCGGCACAACATCGTGGGCCGAAGGGCCTGTTCTGTGCTGTACTGTTCTATGTTCTAGCTTGCTGCCGGGAACTGGATGAATCCTTGTAGCTCCAATTTGAGCCTCTCCCCCGGCCAACACCATGCACCCCCCGCTCTTCCTCCCTCGCCACGCACGCCCCCCCCCCCCGTTCCTCCCTCGCCACACACGCCCCCCCACCTTCTGCCCCACCAAACCTCTCCAGCAATGGTATTTTTCATGGCACCAGCTCCAGGATATGGCAGCCAATCCTACGTCAGAACGCCACTGCATGGGCAAGGTGCACTATCGTATGGTATGGCTTCATGATGGATGGCGTTCCATGCCCACTCCCCTCCAACTGCGCCCACCCTCCCATTAAAAGTCAAAGCTCCCTCGCAAAGTCAAAGAACAAAGTACAATACAGCACAGGAACAGGCCCTTCGGCCCTCCAAGCCCGCGCCGCTCCCTGGTCCAAACTAGCCCATTCTTTTGTATCCCTCCATTCCCACTCCGTTCATGTGGCTATCTAGTTATCATGTGGCTACCCCAGTTTACCCAATATCTCCTCATAACTAAGCCCCTCCATACCAGGCAACATCCTGGTAAACCTCCTCTGTACTCTCTCTAAAGCCTCCACGTCCTTCTGGTAGCGTGGCGACCAGAACTGGGCGCAGGATTCCAAATACGGCCGAACCAACGTTCTATACAACTGCAACATCAGACCCCAACTTTTATACTCTATGCCCCGTCCTATAAAGTCTGATGGAGATGGTAAAGGAACAGGTTGACTTCTAGAATTTGGGTTCAAGTATTGAAGTTACAGCGGCAGGCCGGGGGAGGAGGGTTCTCCACAGTCTGCATGAGGCGCTGGGCACCTGCCGCAGGGCGGCACGGTAGCACAGTGGTTAGCACTGCTGCCCCACAGCGCCAGAGACCCGGGTTCGATTCCCGGCTCGGGTCACTGTCTGTGTGGAGTCTGCACATTCTCCCCGTGTCTGCATGGGTTTCCTCCGGGTGCTCCGGTTTCCTCCCACAGTCCGAAAGATGTGCGGGTTAGGCTGAGTGGCCGTGCTAAAAATTGCCCCTCAGTGTCAGGGGGATTAGCAGGGTAAATATCTGGCGGTTAGGGGGATAGGTCCTGGGTGGGATTGGGGTCGGTGCAGACTCGATGGGCCGAATGGCCTCCTTCTGCACTGTCGGGATTCTATGGATTATATGAAATTAAGAAGCAGGACCTCAAAGGTAATAATCTGTGGGTTATCATAGAAACCCTTCAGTGCAGAAGGAGCTATTAGGCCCATCAAGCCTGCATGAACAACAACCCCACACAGGCCCTTTCCCCAGAACCCCACGTATTTACCCTGCTAGTCCCCCTGACACCAAGAAGCAATTTAGCATGGCCAATCTACCTAACCTGCACATCTTTGGACACGAAGGGGCAATTTAGCATGGTCAATCCACCTAACCTGCACATCTTTGGACACTAAGGGGCTATTTAGCATGGCCAATCCACCTAACCTGCACATCTTTGGACACTAAGGGGCAATTTAGCATGGTCAATCCACCTAACCTGCACATCTTTGGACACTAAGGGGCTATTTAGCATGGCCAATCCACCTAACCTACACATCTTTGGACACTAAGGGGCAATTTAGCATGGTCAATCCCCCGAACCTGCACATCTTTGGACACTAAGGGGCTATTTAGCATGGCCAATCCACCTAACCAACACATCTTTGGACACTAAGGGGCAATTTAGCATGGCCAATCCACCTAACCTACACATCTTTGGACACTAAGGGGAAATTTAGCACGGCCAATCCATCTAGCCCGCGCATCTTTGGACGGTGGGAGGAAACCGGAGCATCCGGGAGAAACCCACGCAGACACGGGGAGGACGTGCAGACTCTACACAGACAGTGACCCAAGGCTGGAATCGAACCTGGCGCTGTGTGGTAGCAGTGCTAACCACTGTGCCACCCCCTGAGGCAGATGCAAACAGAGGTAGGAGGAATAGGATTGGGGGGGACGAACAGATGGATCAAAGATGGGTGTGGGGAGAGGTGGGACATTGGAACCAGCACGAGGGAAAGTGGGATCAGTACGGCAGGGACGGTCTACGTCTGAACGGTGCCGAGGCAGATGTTCCGGCGAGCCGCATGACAGGGGAAGTAGAGAGAGTTTTAAACCGAATAGTGGGGGCAAGGAATCAAATCGGGGAAGATGTGAGAAACCAAAGAGTGGAGAGAAAGCAAGAGAAGAAGGTTCTAATATAGGAAATTATATACAGACCATGACAGGATTGAGCAACTCTGATCAGGGGACAGTGTAGAGGGAGCTTTACTCTGCATCTAACCCCGTGCTGTACCTGTGCTGGGAGTGTTTGATGGGGACAGTGTAGAGGGAGCTTTACTCTGTATCTAACCCCGTGCTGTACCTGTCCTGGGAGTGTTTGATGGGGACAGTGTAGAGGGAGCTTTACTCTGTATCTAACCCCGTGCTGTACCTGTCCTGGGAGTGTTTGATGGGGGACAGTGTAGAGGGAGCTTTACTCTGTATCTAACCCCGTGCTGTACCTGTCCTGGGAGTGTTTAATGGGGACAGTGTAGAGGGAGCTTTACTCTGTATCTAACCCCGTGCTGTACCTGTCCTGGGAGTGTTTGATGGGGACAGTGTAGAGGGAGCTTTACTCTGTATCTAACCCCGTGCTGTACCTATCCTGGGAGTGTTTGATGGGGGACAGTGTAGAGGGAGCTTTACTCTGTATCTAACCCTGTGATGTACCTGTCCTGGGACTGTTTGATGGGGACAGTGTAGAGGGAGCTTTACTCTGTATCTAACCCCGTGCTGTACCTGTCCTGGGAGTGTTTGATGGGGGACAGTGTAGAGGGAGCTTTACTCTGTATCTAACCCCGTGCTGTACCTGTCCTGGGAGTGTTTGATGGGGGACAGTGTAGAGGGAGCTTTACTCTGTATCTAACCCTGTGATGTACCTGTCCTGGGAGTGTTTGATGGGGACAGTGTAGAGGGAGCTTTACTCTGTATCTAACCCCGTGCTGTACCTGTCCTGGGAGTGTTTGATGGGGGACAGTGTAGAGGGAGCTTTACTCTGTATCTAACCCCGTGCTGTACCTGTCCTGGGAGTGTTTGATGGGGACAGTGTAGAGGGAGCTTTACTCTGTATCTAACCCCGTGCTGTACCTGTCCTGGGAGTGTTTGATGGGGGACAGTGTAGAGGGAGCTTTACTCTGTATCTAACCCCGTGCTGTACCTGTCCTGGGAGTGTTTGATGGGGGACAGTGTAGAGGGAGCTTTACTCTGTATCTAACCCTGTGATGTACCTGTCCTGGGAGTGTTTGATGGGGACAGTGTAGAGGGAGCTTTACTCTGTATCTAACCCCGTGCTGTACCTGTCCTGGGAGTGTTTGATGGGGGACAGTGTAGAGGGAGCTTTACTCTGTATCTAACCCCGTGCTGTACCTGTCCTGGGAGTGTTTGATGGGGACAGTGTAGAGGGAGCTTTACTCTGTATCTAACCCCGTGCTGTACCTGTCCTGGGAGTGTTTGATGGGGACAGTGTAGAGGGAGCTTTACTCTGTATCTAACCCCGTGCTGTACCTGTCCTGGGAGTGTTTGATGGGGGGACAGTGTAGATGGAGCTTTACTCTGTATCTAACCCCGTGCTGTACCTGTCCTGGGAGTGTTTGATGGGGACAGTGTAGAGGGAGCTTTACTCTGTATCTAACCCCGTGCTGTACCTGTCCTAGGAGTGTTTGATGGGGACAGTGTAGAAGGAGCTTTACTCTGTATCTAACCCCGTGCTGTACCTGTCCTGGGAGTGTTTGATGGGGGACAGTGTAGAGGGAGCTTTACTCTGTATCTAACCCTGTGCTGTACCTGTCCTGGGAGTGTTTGATGGGGGACAGTGTACAGGGAGCTTTACTCTGTATCTAACCCCGTGCTGCACCTGCCCTGGGAGTGTTTGATGGGGGACAGTGTCGAGGGAGCTTTACTCTGTATCAGAACAGGGAGAGAGTGCAGTTAAACATGTGGTTGCAGGGATGGTGTAGGAGGGAGAGTTTCAGATACGTGGATAATTGGAACACATTCTGGGGAAGGTGGGACCTGTACAAACAGGACGGGGTGCACCTGAACTAGAGGGGCACCAATATCCTAGGAGGGAAATTTGATACGGCTCTTCAGGGGGGTTTAAACTAATTTGTCAGGGGAGTGGGAAAAGGAGTTGTAGTCCAGAAGTCAGTGAGGGTGGTGAGGTATTGGGGAAGGTATCAGGGTCAAGGGTGGGTACCGGTAGACAGGAAGGTGGGTTGAAGTGTGTCTACTTCAATGCAAGGAGCATCTGGAACAAGGTAGATGAACTTGGGCGTGGATTGGTACTTGGGACTACGATGTTGTGGCCATTACAGAGACGTGGGTAGAACAAGGACAGGAATGGTTGTTGGACGTTCCGGGGTATAGATGTTTCAGTAAGTGCAGGGAAGCTGGTAAAAGAGGTGGAGGAGTGGCATTGTTAATCAAGGATAGTTTAACGCCTGCGGAAAGGCACTTCGAGGGGGATCTGCACACTGAGGTAATATGGGCTGAGGTTAGAAATAGGAAAGAAGCGGTCACGTTGTTAGGAGTTTACTATAGGCCCCCAAATAGTAATAGAGATGTGGAGGAAGAAATTGCTAAGCAGATTATGGATATGTGTGGGGGTCACAGGGTAGTTGTCATGGGGGACTTTAACTTTCCAAATATTGATTGGAACCTTTGTAGGTCAAATAGTTCGGATGGGGCGGTTTTTGTGCAGTGTGTGCAGGAGGGTTTCCTGACACAATATGTGGATAGGCCGACAAGAGGTGAGGCCACATTGGATTTGGTACTGGGAAATGAACCGGGTTAAGTGTTAGATTTGGTTGTGGGAGAGCACTTTGGAGATAGTGACCACAATTCGGTGTCTTTTGTTATTGCAATGGAGAGGGATAGGGCCGTACGGCAGGGCAAGGTTTACAATTGGGGGAGAGGTAATTATGATGCGATTAGGCAAGAATTAGGGGGCATAAGTTGGGAACAGAACCTGTCAGGGAAAGGAACTAATGAAAAGTGGAACTTTTTCAAGGAACAAATACTGGGTGTCCTTGATAGGTATGTCCCTGTCAGGCAGGGAGGAAATGGCCGAGTGAGGGAACCATGGTTCACGAAAGAGGGGGAATGTCTTGTGAAAAGGAAGAGGGAAGCTTATGTAGGGATGAGGAAACAAGGTTCAGATGGCTCGATTGAGGGTTACAAGTTAGCAAGGAATGAGCTGAAAAAGGGGCTTAGGAGAGCTTGGAGGGGACGTGAGAAGTCCTTGGTGGGTCGGATCAAGGAAAACCCCAAGGCTTTTTACTCTTATGTGAGGAATAAAAGAATGACCAGGGTGAGGTTAGGGCCGGTCAAGGACAGTAGTGGGAACTTGTGTATGGAGTCAGTAGAGATAGGCGAGGTGATGAATGAATACTTTTCTTCAGTGTTCACCAAGGAGAGGGGCCATGTTTTTGAGGAACAAAAGGTTTTACAGGCTAATAGGCTGGAGGAAATAGATGTTCGGAGGGAGGATGTCCTGGCAGTTTTGAATAAACTGAAGGTCGATAAGTCCCCTGGGCCTGATGAAATGTATCCTAGGATTCTTTGGGAGACAAGGGATGAGATCGCAGAGCCTTTGGCTTTGATCTTTGGGTCCTCGCTGTCCACGGGGATAGTTCCAGAGGACTGGAGAATGGCGAATGTTGTTCCTCTGTTTAAGAAAGGGAATAGAAATGACCCTGGTAATTATAGACCGGTTAGTCTTACTTCGGTGGTTGGTAAATTGTTGGAAAAGGTCCTTAGGGATGGGATTTACGACCATTTAGAAAGATGCGGATTAATCCGGGATAGTCAGCACGGATTCGTGAAGGGCAAGTCGTGCCTCACAAATTTGATAGAATTTTTTGAGGAGGTAACTAAGTGTGTTGATGAAGGTAGGGCAGTTGATGTCATATACATGGATTTTAGTAAGGCGTTTGATAAGGTCCCCCATGGTCGGCTTATGATGAAAGTGAGGAGGTGTGGGATAGAGGGAAAGTTGGCCGATTGGATAGGTCTGATCGAAGACAGAGGGTGGTGGCGGATGGAAAATTTTCGGATTGGAGGCAGGTTGATAGCGGAGTGCCACAGGGATCAGTGCTTGGTCCTCTGCTCTTTGTGATTTTTATTAATGACTTAGAGGAGGGGGCTGAAGGGTGGATCAGTAAATTTGCTGATGACACCAAGATTGGTGGAGTAGTGGATGAGGTGGAGGGCTGTTGTAGGCTGGAAAGAGACATAGATAGGATGCAAAGCTGGGCTGAAAAATGGCAAATGGAGTTTAACCCTGATAAATGTGAGGTGATTCATTTTGGTAGGGCTAATTTAAATGTGGATTACAGGGTCAAAGGTAGGGTTCTGAAGACTGTGGAGGAACAGAGAGATCTTGGGGTCCATATCCACAGATCTCTAAAGGTTGCCTCTAAAGTGGATAGAGCTGTGAAGAAGGCCTATAGTGTGTTAGCTTTTATTAACAGGGGGTTGGAGTTTAAGAGCCGTGGGGTTATGCTGCAACTGTACAGGACCTTGGTGAGACCACATTTGGAATATTGTGTGCAGTTCTGGTCACCTCACTATAAGAAGGATGTGGAAGCGTTGGAAAGAGTGCAGAGGAGATTTACCAGGATGCTGCCTGGTTTGGAGGGTAGGTCTTATGAGGAAAGGTTGAGGGAGCAAGGGCTGTTCTCTCTGGAGTGGAGGAGGCTGAGGGGAGACTTAATAGAGGTTTATAAAATGATGAAGGGGATAGATAGAGTGAACGTTCAAAGACTATTTCCTCGGGTGGATGGAGCTATTACAAGGGGGCATAACTATAGGGTTCGTGGTGGGAGATATAGAAATCATAGAAATCATAGAAATATAGGAAGGATATCAGAGGTAGGTTCTTTACGCAGAGAGTGGTTGGGGTGTGGAATGGACTGCCTGCAGTGATAGTGGAGTCAGACACTTTAGGAACATTTAAGCGGTTATTGGATAGGCACATGGAGCACACCAGGATGATAGGGAGTGGGATAGCTTGATCTTGGTTTCAGATAAAGCTCGGCACAACATCGTGGGCCGAAGGGCCTGTTCTGTGCTGTACTGTTCTATGTTCTATGTTCTATCTAACCCCGTGCTGTACCTGTCCTGGGACTGTTTGATGGGGGACAGTGTAGAGCGAGCTTTACTCTGTACCTAACCCCGTGCTGTACCTGTCCTGGGAGTGTTTGATGGGGGGCAGTGTAGAGGGAGCTTTACTCTGTATCTAACCCCGTGCTGTACCTGTCCTGGCAGTGTTTGATGGGGTAAGAAGTTTAACAACACCAGGTTAAAGTCCAACAGGTTTATTTGGTAGCAAAAGCCACACAAGCTTTCGAAGCTCTAAGCCCCTTCTTCAGGTGAGTGGGAATTCTGTTCACAAACAGAGCTTATAAAGAAACAGACTCAATTTACATGAATAATGGTTGGAATGCGAATACTTACATAGTAAGTATTCGCATTCCAACCATTATTCATGTAAATTGAGTCTGTGTCTTTATAAGCTCTGTTTGTGAACAGAATTCCCACTCACCTGAAGAAGGGGCTTAGAGCTTCGAAAGCTTGTGTGGCTTTTGCTACCAAATAAACCTGTTGGACTTTAACCTGGTGTTGTTAAACTTCTTACTGTGTTTACCCCAGTCCAACGCCGGCATCTCCACATCATGAGTGTTTGATGGGGACAGTGTAGAGGGAGCTTTACTCTGTATCTAACCCCGTGCTGTACCTGTCCTGGGAGTGTTTGATGGGGGACAGTGTAGAGGGAGCTTTACTCTGTATCTAACCCCGTGCTGTACCTGTCCTGGGAGTGTTTGATGGGGACAGTGTAGAGGGAGCTTTACTCTGTATCTAACCCTGTGCTGTGACCTGAGGATTGAGACACATAGGAGGGTTTTAGATATCCCAGGACGTGGGGAAACGGGAAGTGAAGATATTTTGTGCGCTGGGAAAAAATCTGGAGTTCACGTGAAGGAAGGAACTTGTGCATTTCTCTAGCGCCTTTGGCCAACTCAGAGCATCACAAAGGCACTTTTAAACATAGTCACTGGTGCAATGTTGGAAAGAGGGCAGCACGGTGGCACAGTGGGTTAGCGCTGCTGCCTCACAGCACGAGGGACCCAGGTTCGATTCCCGGCTTGGGTTACTCTCTGTGTGGAGTTTGCACGTTCTCCCCGTGTCTGCGTGCGTTTCCTCCGGGTGCTCCGGTTCCCTCCCACAGTCCGAAAGACGTGCTGGGTTAGGGTGCATTGGGCCGTGCTAAATTCTCCCTCCAGTGTTACCCGAACAGGCGCCGGAGTGTGGCGACTAGGGGGATTTTCACAGTAACTTCATTGCGGCGTTAATGTAAGTCTTACTTTAAATAAACTTATACCTTACTTTTATGAAGCAGCCAATTTGTACGCAGAAAGCTCCGACAAACAGCAATGTGGTAACGACCAAACCACCTGCTTTTATTGATGCCTCTGAAGGGATAGCTCCCGGCTCCAATAAATCAGCAAGAACTCCCCACGCTTCTGCCAGCGGCGGCCCTGGTGATTGGTTCTATCCTCCTGAGATATATCGAGCTGCTCCTTCGAGATAAATTCAGCATCGAATTGTATTTGTTGGGAATTAAATTGAGGAAGTGTTTGAGCTGCTGTATATATAGTAGACGCAAACTGAGGTGCTGGGGTTTACACACACAAGCTGATCATCTGTGGCTCTGCAAATAGAAGCTTTTCAGTGTCTAAAGATTAGAATCCATTCTTCACTTCACATCCATCTGTCTGAAATAGGACAGACCGTCTCAGTTTCATATAGCAACCTTCAACCCTGCGGGTCTCCCTTGGCATTGCCCCTCCAACACTGCAGCACTCCCTCAGCGCTGCCCCTCCAACACTGCAGCACTCCCTCAGCGCTGTCCCCTCTGACCCTGCACCATTCCCTCAGCACTGTCCCTCCAACACTGCAGCATTCCCTCAGCGCTGCCCCTCTGACCCTGCACCATTCCCTCAGCGCTGTCCCTCCAACACTGCAGCACTCCCTCAGCGCTGCCCCTCCAACACTGCGACATTCCCTCAGCGCTGTCCCCTCTGACCCTGCACCATTCCCTCAGCGCTGTCCCCTCTGACCCTGCACCATTCCCTCAGCGCTGTCCCTCCAACACTACTGCATTCCCTCAGCGCTGTCTCTCTGACCCTGCACCATTCCCTCAGCGCTGTCCCCTCTAACCCTGCACCATTCCCTCAGCGCTGTCCCCTCTGACCCTGCACCATTCCCTCAGCGCTGTCCCTCCAACACTACTGCATTCCCTCAGCGCTGTCTCTCTGACCCTGCGGCATTCCCTCAGCGCTGTTCCTCCAACACTGCAGCACTCCCTCAGCGCTGTCCCCTCTAACCCTGCACCATTCCCTCAGCGCTGTCCCCTCTGACCCTGCACCATTCCCTCAGCGCTGTCCCCTCTGACCCTGCAGCATTCCCTCAGCGCTGCCCCTCCAACACTGCAGCACTCCCTCAGCGCTGTCCCCTCTGACCCTGCTGCATTCCCTCAGCGCTGTCCCCTCTGACCCTGCACCATTCCCTCAGCGCTGTCCCTCTGACCCTGCACCATTCCCTCAGCGCTGTCCCTCCAACACTGCGACATTCCCTCAGCGCTGTCCCTCTAACCCTGCACCATTCCCTCAGCGCTGTCCCTCCAACACTGCGACATTCCCTCAGCGCTGTCCCTCCAACACTGCGACATTCCCTCAGCGCTGCCCCTCCAACACTACTGCATTCCCTCAGCGCTGTCCCTCTGACCCTGCGACATTCCCTCAGCGCTGTCCCCTCTGACCCTGCGCCATTCCCTCAGCGCTGTCCCCTCTGACCCTGCGCCATTCCTTCAGCGCTGTCCCTCTAACCCTGCGCCATTCCCTCAGCGCTGTCCCCTCTGACCCTGCGACATTCCCTCAGCGCTGTCCCTCTGACCCTGCACCATTCCCTCAGCGCTGTCCCCTCTGACCCTGCGACACTCCCTCAGCGCTGTCCCCTCTGACCCTGCACCATTCCCTCAGCGCTGTCCCCTCTGACCCTGCACCATTCCCTCAGCGCTGTCCCCTCTGACCCTGCACCATTCCCTCAGCGCTGTCCCCTCTGACCCTGCACCATTCCCTCAGCGCTGTCCCCTCTGACCCTGCACCACTCCCTCAGCGCTGTCCCCTCTGACCCTGCACCATTCCCTCAGCGCTGTCCCCTCTGACCCTGCACCATTCCCTCAGTGCTGCCCCTCTAACCCTGCGACGTTCCCTCAGCGCTGTCCCTCTGACCCTGCGGCACTCCCTCAGCGCTGTCCCCTCTGACCCTGCGGCACTCCCTCAGTGTCGGGGCCACGCATGTCAGCCTGGATTATGGGGTTGAAGCTCCCACAATAGATCTTCAACCCACAGCCTTGTGACCGGGAGGTGCCCTTCACGCCCTGACTGGCACCCAAGACCAAGGTTGTACAAGGACCAGACCACTGGCTAAGAGTGAGGGAAGGTCAAGCTTGGACGATTGTCAAGGGGAATAAAAGTTAACCAAAGCGTTCCACTGCGGGTGGAGCGGCGGAAAGGCCTTGGATTTACTCCTGAGAGAAACGGATAAAGTGCTGGGAATCGGGGAGGTTCCTCCGGTTTCTCTGAATGGGTTGAATTGAGTGGGCAATTCTCAGCCTCCCACGCCTGCATTTAGCTTTCAGTCTCTGGATCAGGCGCTGCCTCACGTGGTTATTATATAATCAATGTGTCATCAGGACATGACAGCCCCTGAAGCTGAGAACACACTGCCACAGGGGGCGATGCTGGGCACATCCTCTCTCAACACCTCTCCCAGGTCCCGAAACACAAGCAAGTCGGTTAAAGAGGCCTTGATTACTGGGCTGGGGAGGGGGTGGGAGGCTCACTCACCTCGAGGGGACGACGCAAAGCGGAGGGTATCACACCGTTCGCCAATTCATAGAATCCCGACAGCGCAGAAGGTGGCCATTCGGCCCATTGAGTCTGCACCGACCACAATCCCACCCAGGCCCTATCCCCATAACCACCAACATTTACCCTGCTAATCCCCCTGACACTAAGGAACAATTTAGCATGGCCAATCCCCCTAACACGGACATCTTTGGACACTAAGGGACAATTTAGCATGGCCAATCCCCCTAACCTGCACATCTTTGGACACTAAGGGGCAATTTAGCACAGCCAATCCACCTAACCTGAGCATCTTTGGACACTAAGGAACAATTTAGCATGGCCACTCCCCGTAACCTGCACATCTTTGGACACTGAGGGTCAATGTAGCATGGCCAATCCCCCTAACCTGCACATCTTTGGACACCAAGGGGAAATTTACCATGGCCAATCCACCTAACCCGCACATCTTTGGACACCAAGGGGAAATTTAGCACGGCCAATCCCCCTAACCTACACATCTTTGGACACTAAGGGGCAATTTAGCATGGCCAATCCCCGTAACCTGCACATCTTTGGACACTGAGGGTCAATGTAGCATGGCCAATCCCCCTAACCTGCACATCTTTGGACACCAAGGGGAAATTTAGCACGGCCAATCCCCCTAACCTACACATCTTTGGACACTAAGGGGCAATTTAGCATGGCCAAGCCACCTAACCCGCACATCTTTGGACACCAAGGGGAAATTTAGCACGGCCAATCCCCCTAACCTACACATCTTTGGACACTAAGGGGCAATTTAGCATGGCCAAGCCACCTAACCCGCACATCTTTGGACACTAAAGGGCAATTTAGCACGGCCAATCCACCTAACCTGAGCATCTTTGGACACTAAGGGGCAATTTAGCACGGCCAATCCCCCTAACCTACACATCTTTGGACACTAAGGGACAATTTAGCATGGCCAATCAACCTACCCTACACATCTTTGGACTGTTGGAGGAAACCGGAGCACCCGGAGGAAACCCACGCAGACACGGGGAGAACGTGCAGACACCACACAAAAAGTGACCCGAGGCCGGAATCGAACCCGGGTCCCTGGCAATGTGAGGCAGCAGCACTAACCCACTGTGCCACTGTGCCGTCCATATTCTCTCTTTCAGGTCTCACAGCGTCAGGGACCCGGGTCCGATTCCCGGCTTGTGTCACTGTCTGTGTGGAGTCTGCACGTTTTCCCCGTGTCTGCGTGGGTTTCCTCCGGGGGCTCCGGTTTCCTCACACACTCCAAAGATGTGCAGGTTAGGTGTATTGGCCATGCTAAATTGCCCCTTAGTATCCAAAGATGTGCACGTTAGGTGTATTGGCCATGCTAAATTGCCCCTTAGTATCCAAAGATGTGCAGGTTAGGTGTATTGGCCATGCTAAATTGCCCCTTAGTGTCAGGGGGATTAGGAGGGTAAATATGTGTGGTTATGGGAATGGGGCCAGGGTGGGATTGTGCTCGGTGGAGACTTGATGGGCCGAAAGGCCTCCTTCTGACTGTAGGGATTCTATGATTATAAAAAGAAATCTGGGGCACCGAGTTGGTCGGAGAGCCAAGGTGGAGGCCGATAGCATGGCAGACACAAAGCTGAGATGCCACAGCTCCACCACTGGTCGGAGAGTGCATTGAAGCGTGACATGTTTACATAGCCGGTTTGTATGGGTGGACACGCGACGTTCCGATAGGAATCGGCGACACAGATGTGCACTGAAGGAACATAAGGAGCAAGAACGGTTCTCGGGGCCGGAAGCCGATAAAGATGGAAACCCGTGGTCGATTGTGGGAAAGACCCATCTGTGTCACCAATGTCCCTTTAGGGAAGGAAATCAGCTGTCCCGACTCGGTCTGGCCTACACGTGACTCCAGAGCCACAGCATAGTTGACTCTCAACTGCCCTCTGAGATGGCTGACGAGGCACTGAGTTCAAGGGGCAGAGATGGGCAATACATTCTGGGCCAGCCAGGTGACACCCACATCCAATGAAATAATAAAGAAAGAAATAATTAACTTTGAAATTCACATCCAATCTTATCGAGATTCCAATGGTTGGGGATTAAATGGATCTGGGGGTCATTACGGTGTGGCTCAACCCCAAGGATCTAGTTTTGGATCTTGATGCCATCTTTGAGGTAACAGATTGGCAGCTCATGACTAATCTTCTGATTCACATTCAGTGCAACACTGACATTTTATCATTTTTTTAAAAACCTCCAATTTAACCTGTTGTGCTGCCCCATTAAGAGGCACCGTCCCCCGTACTCTACACTACCCCCACTCATAGACCACAGAACAGTACAGCACAGAACAGGCCCTTCGGCCCACGATGTTGTGCCGAGCTTTCTCCGAAACCAAGATCAAGCTATTTCCTCCCTATCATCCTGGTGTGCTCCATGTGCCTATCCAATAACCGCTTCAATGTTCCGAAAGTGTCTGACTCCACTATCACTGCAGGCAGTCCATTCCACACCCCAACCACTCTCTGAGTAAAGAGCCTATCTCTGATATCCTTCCTGTATCTCCCACCACGAACCCTATAGTTATGCCCCCTTGTAATAGCTCCATCCACCCAAGGAAATAGTCTTTGAACGTTCACTCTATCTATCCCCTTCATCATTTTATAAACCTCCATTAAGTCTCCCCTCAGCCTCCTCCGCTCCAGAGAGAACAGCCCCAGCTCCCGCAACCTTTCCTCATAAGACCTACCCTCCAAACCAGGCAGCATCCTGGTAAATCTCCTCTGCACTCTTTCCAGCGCTTCCACATCCTTCTTATAGTGAGGTGACCAGAACTGCACACAATATTCCAAATGTGGTCTCACCCAGGTCCTGTACAGTTGCAGCATAAGCCATCACATCGGAGGAATCCCAAGTTAGTTACTGCTGAATATATCGGAAATTAAGAACAAAAGAAGAAGGTGCAATTGGATTAAAGGAAAAGAAATAAGTCGAATAGAATCAGAGAGCAATACAGAACGGAAACAGGCCCTTCAGCCCAACCAGTCCATGCCAACCATGGTGCCCTCCCAGCTAGTCCCAGAGTTGCCCGTGTTTGACCCATGTCCCTCTAACCCTTTCCCATCTATGTACTTATCCAAATGCTTTTTAAATGTCACTATTGTACCTCCCTCGACCACTTTCTCTGGCAGCTCATTCTGACACTATAGTTAAGAAAGCCCCACCAACGCCTCTACTTTCTCAGAAGACCAAGGAAATTTGGCATGTCAGCTACGACTCTCACCAACTTTTACAGATGCAGCAGAGAAAGCATTCTTTCTGGTTGTATCACAGCTTCGTATGGCTCCTGCTCTGCCCAAGACTGCAAGGAACTACAAAAGGTCGTAAATGTAACCCAATCCATCACGCAAACCAGCTTCCCATCCATTGACTCCGTCTACACTTCCCGCTGCCTCGGGGAAAAGCAGCCAGCATAATTAAGGACCCCACGCACCCCGGACATTCTCTCTTCCACCTTCTTCTTTCAGGAAAAAGATACAAAAGTCTGAGGTCACGTACCGACCGACTCAAGAACAGCTTCTTCCCTGCTGCTGTCAGACTTTTGAATGGATCTACCTCGCATTAAGTTGATCTTTCTCTACACCCGAGCTATGACTGTAACACTACATTCCGCACCCTCTCCCTCTGAACAGTATGCTTTGTCTGTATAGCGCACAAGAAACAATACTTTTCACTGTATCCCAGTACATGTGACAATAATAAATCAAATCAAAGGGATGACTTGGTTTAAAAAAAAGTTTTAAAACTTTATTGATTAGCGTCACAAGCAGGCTTACATTAACATTGCAATGAAGTTACTGTGAAAATTCCCTAGTCGCCACACTCCGGCGCCTGTTCGGGGAACACTGAGGGAGAATTTAGCACGGCCAATCCACCCTAACCAGAGCATCTTTAGGACTGTGGGAGTAAACCGGAGCACCCGGAGGAAACCCACGCAGACACGGGGAGAATGTGCAGGCTCCACACGGACAGTGACCCGAGCCGGGAATCGAACCCGGGTCCCTGGCGCTGTGAAGCAGCAGTGCTAACCCACTGTGCTACCGTGCCGCCCCACTATCTACCCCCCCCCACTCGCACAGAGATATCTCTATCCCTCACACAGAGAACTACCCCCAACTCACACAGAGATCCCCCTATCCCTCGCACAGAGATCTCCCGACCCCTCACACAGAGATCTCCCGACCCCTCACACAGAGATCTCCCGACCCCTCACACAGAGATCTACCCCCAACTCACACAGAGATCTCCCTATCCCTCACACAGAGATCTACCCCCAACTCACACAGAGATCCCCCTATCCCTCGCACAGAGATCTCCCGACCCCTCACACAGAGATCTCCCGACACTCACACAGAGATCTCCCGACCCCTCACACAGAGATCTCCCGACCCCTCACACAGAGATCTCCCAACCCCTCACACAGAGATCCCCCTATCCCTCGCACAAAGATCTCCCTATCCCTCGCACAGAGATCTCCCGACCCCTCACACAGAGATCTCCCGACCCCTCACACAGAGATCTCCAGATCCCTCACACAGAGATCCACCTATCCCTCGCACAAAGATCTCCCTATCCCTCGCACAGAGATCTCCCGACCCCTCACACAGAGATCTACCCCCAACTCACACAGAGATCTCCCTATCCCTCACACAGAGATCTACCCCCAACTCACACAGAGATCCCCCTATCCCTCGCACAGAGATCTCCCGACCCCTCACACAGAGATCTCCCAACCCCTCACACAGAGATCTCCCGACCCCTCACACAGAGATCTCCCGACCCCTCACACAGAGATCTCCCAACCCCTCACACAGAGATCCCCCTCTCCCTCGCACAAAGATCTCCCTATCCCTCGCACAGAGATCTCCCGACCCCTCACACAGAGATCTCCCGACCCCTCACACAGAGATCTCCCGACCCCTCACACAGAGATCTCCCGATCCCTCACACAGAGATCTCCCAACCCCTCACACAGAGATCCCCCTATCCCTCGCACAAAGATCTCCCTATCCCTCGCACAGAGATCTCCCGACCCCTCACACAGAGATCTCCCGACCCCTCACACAGAGATCCCCCTATCCCTCACACAGAGATCTCCCGACGCCTCACACAGAGATCTCCCGACCCCCAACTAACACAGAGATCCCCCTATCCCTCACACAGAGATCTCCCGACCCCTCACACAGAGATCTCACGACCCCTCACACAGAGATCCCCCTATCCCTCACACAGAGATCTCCCGACCCCTCACACAGAGATCTCCCGACCCCTCACACAGAGATCTCGCGACCCCTCACACAGAGATCTCCCGACCCCTCACACAGAGATCCCCCTATCCCTCACACAGAGATCCCCCTATCCCTCACACAGAGATCTCCCGACCCCTCACACAGAGATCCCCCTATTCCTCACACAGAGATCTCCAGACCCCTCACACAGAGATCTCCCGACCCCTCACACAGAGATCTCGCGACCCCTCTCACAGAGATCTCCCGACCTCTCACACAGAGATCTCCCAACCCCTCACACAGAGATCTCCCGACCCCGTACACAGAGATCTCGCGACCCCTCTCACAGAGATCTCCCGACCCCTCACACAGAGATCTCCCGACCCCTCCCACAGAGATCCCCCTATTCCTCACACAGAGATCTCCCGACCCCTCACACAGAGATCTCCCTATCCCTCACACAGAGATCTCCCGACCCCTCACACAGAGATCTCCCGACCCCTCACACAGAGATCTCCCGACCCCTCTCACAGAGATCTCACGATCCCTCACACAGAGATCTCCAGATCCCTCACACAGAGATCTCCCGACCCCTCACACAGAGATCTCCCTATCCCTCGCACAGAGATCTACCCCCCCACTCATACAGAGATCTCCCGACCCCTCACACAGAGATCCCCCAACCCCTCACACAGAGATCTCCCGATCCCTCACACAGAGATCTCCCGACCTCTCACACAGAGATCTCCCGACCCCTCACACAGAGATCTCCCGACCCCTCACACAGAGATCTCCCGACCCCTCACACAGAGATCTCCCGACCCCTCACACAGAGATCTCCCAACCCCTCACACAGAGATCTCCAGACCCCTCATACAGAGATCTCCCGACCCCTCACACAGAGATCTCCCGACCCCTCACACAGAGATCTCCCAACCCCTCACACAGAGATCTCCAGACCCCTCATACAGAGATCTCCCGACCCCTCACACAGAGATCTCCAGACCCCTCATACAGAGATCTCCCGACCCCTCACACAGAGATCTCCCAACCCCTCACACAGAGATCTCCCAACCCCTCACACAGAGATCTCCAGACCCCTCATACAGAGATCTCCCGACCTCTCACACAGAGATCTCCCGACCCCTCATACAGAGATCTCCAGACCCCTCACACAGAGATCTCCCAACCCCTCATACAGAGATCTCCCGACCCCTCATACAGAGATCTCCAGACCCCTCATACAGAGATCTCCCGATCCCTCACACAGAGATCTCCCGACCTCTCACACAGAGATCTCCCGACCCCTCACACAGAGATCTCCAGACCCCTCACACAGAGATTTCCCCACCACTCGCATAGAGATCTCCCTACCCCTCACACAGAGACCTACCCCCCAACTCACACAGAGATCTACCAACCACTCACTGAGAGATCTACCCCACTCACACAGAGATCTCCCGACCTCTCACACAGAGATCTCCCGACCTCTCACACGGAGATCTCCCGACCTCTCACACAGAGATCCCCCGACCTCTCGCACAGAGATCTACTCCCCACTCACACAGAGATCTACCCCCCACTCACACAGAGATCTACTCCCCACTCACACAGAGATCTACCCTCCCACTCACACAGAGATCTACCCCCCAACTCACACAGAGATCTACCAACCACTCACTGAGAGATCTACCCCACTCACACAGAGATCTCCCGACCTCTCACACAGTGATCTCCCGACCTCTCGCACAGAGATCTACTCCCCACTCACACAGAGATCTACCCTCCACACACAGAGATCTACTCCCCACTCACACAGAGATCTACCCTCCCACTCACACAGTGATCTACCCCACAACTCACACAGAGATCTACCAACCACTCACTGAGAGATCTACCCCACTCACACAGAGATCTCCCGACCTCTCACACAGAGATCTCCCGACCTCTCACACAGAGATCTCCCGACCTCTCACACAGAGATCTACTCCTCACTCACACAGAGATCTACCCTCCCACTCACTTAGAGATCTACCCCCCACTCACACAGAGATCTACCCTCCCACTCACTTAGAGATCTACCCCCCACTCACACAGAGATCTACCCTCCCACTCACACAGAGATCTATCCCTCCCCACTCACACAGAGATCTACTCCCCGCCTCACACAGAGATCTACCCTCCCAATCACACAGAGATCTACCCCTCCCCACTCACACAGAGATCTACCCCTCCCCACTCACACAGAGATCTACCCCCCACTCACACAGAGATCTACCCTCCCACTCACGCAGAGATCTACCCCTCCCCACTCACACAGAGATCTACCCCCCACTCACACAGAGATCTACCTCCATCTCACACAGCGATCCACCCCTGCCTCAGGCAGAAATCAACCCCCGACCCAAGTGATCAACCTCCCGGCTTCACACAGGGATCTACCCCCTGACATCAAGCAGGGATCTACCCTCTATCTCACAGACCTGCCCCCCTCTCCCCTGACATCACACAGGGATCTACCCCCTGACATCAAGCAGGGATCTACCCTCTATCTCACAGACCTGCCCCCCTCTCCCCTGGCATCACGCAGGGATCTACCTCCTATCTCCCGGCCCTCCCCCCCGACCCTGGCATCGCTCAGGGATCTACCCCCGGACTCCCGCAGGAATCGGCCCCCACATTTGCAGCAATTCAGAGTGTGAATGTTGGCACCTTTGTTTTCCACAGAAAACCAGGTATCTTAGCAACCGTATCTACCGCTGGGCTCAGAGAGCGTCACTGCTAAAAGGCTGACAATTCTGAGGGTCCCACTCCTGCCATTCCACAGAGGATGACAGAATCTCGCCGTGTTTTACACAGCGGGGGCAACTCTCACCGCGCTGACTAAAATCTCCTGAGTTCAAGTTAAACTGCAAAGAATTGAGCACAAAGTCCTGACTGAGTCCCAATGGAGCGCAGAGGGAGTGCCGCACTGTCAGAGGGTCAGTGCTGAGGGAGTGCCGCACCGTCAGAGGGTCAGTGCTGAGGGAGTGCCGCACCGTCAGAGGTTCAGTGCTGAGGGAGTGCCGCACCGTCAGAGGGTCAGTGCTGAGGGAGTGCCGCACCGTCAGAGGTTCAGTGCTGAGGGAGTGCCGCACTGTCAGAGGGTCAGTGCTGAGGGAGTGCCGCACTGTCAGAGGGTCAGTGCTGAGGGAGTGCCGCACTGTCAGAGGGTCAGTGCTGAGGGAGTGCCGCACTGTCAGAGGGTCAGTGCTGAGGGAGTGCCGCACTGTCAGAGGGTCAGTGCTGAGGGAGTGCCGCACTGTCAGAGGGTCAGTGCTGAGGGAGTGCCGCACCGTCAGAGGTTCAGTGCTGAGGGAGTGCCGCACTGTCAGAGGGTCAGTGCTGAGGGAGTGCCGCACTGTCAGAGGGTCAGTACTGAGGGAGTGCCGCACTGTCAGAGGGTCAGTGCTGAGGGAGTGCCGCACTGTCAGAGGGTCAGTGCTGAGGGAGTGCCGCACTGTCAGAGGGTCAGTGCTGAAGGAGTGCCGCACTGTCAGAGGGTCAGTGCTGAGGGAGTGCCGCACTGTCAGAGGGTCAGTGCTGAGGGAGTGCCGCACTGTCAGAGGGTCAGTACTGAGGGAGTGCCGCACTGTCAGAGGGTCAGTCCTGAGGGAGTGCCGCACTGTCAGAGGGTCAGTGCTGAGGGAGTGCCGCACTGTCAGAGGGTCAGTGCTGAGGGAGTGCCGCACTGTCAGAGGGTCAGTGCTGAGGGAGTGCCGCACTGTCAGAGGGTCAGTGCTGAGGGTGTGCCGCACTGTCAGAGGGTCAGTGCTGAGGGAGTGCCGCACTGTCAGAGGGTCAGTGCTGAGGGTGTGCCGCACTGTCAGAGGGTCAGTGCTGAGGGAGTGCTGCACTGTCAGAGAGTCAGTACTGAGGGAGTGTCGCACTGTCAGAGGGTCAGTGCTGAGGGAGTGCCGCACTGTCAGAGGGTCAGTGCTGAGGGAGTGCCGCACTGTCAGAGAGTCAGTACTGAGGGAGTGTCGCACTGTCAGAGGGTCAGTGCTGAGGGAGTGCCGCACTGTCAGAGGGTCAGTACTGAGGGAGTGTCGCACTGTCAGAGGGTCAGTGCTGAGGGAGTGCCGCACTGTCAGAGGGTCAGTGCTGAGGGAGTTCCGCACTGTCAGAGGGTCAGTGCTGAGGGAGTACCGCACTGTCAGAGGGTCAGTGCTGAGGGAGTTCCGCACTGTCAGAGGGTCAGTGCTGAGGGAGTGCGGCACTGTCAGAGGGTCAGTACTGAGAGAGTGCCGCACTGTCAGAGGGTCAGTGCTGAGGGAGTGCCGCACTGTCAGAGGGTCAGTGCTGAGGGAGTGCCGCACTGTCATAGGGTCAGTGCCGAGGGAGTGCCGCACTGTCAGAGGGTCAGTACTGAGGGAGTGCTGCACTCTCAGAGGGTCAGTACTGAGAGAGTGCCGCACTGTCATAGGGTCAGTGCTGAGGGAGTGCCGCACTGTCAGAGGGTCAGTACTGAGGGAGAGCCGCACTGTCAGAGGGTCAGTGCTGAGGGAGTGCCGCACTGTCATAGGGTCAGTGCCGAGGGAGTGCCGCACTGTCAGAGGGTCAGTACTGAGGGAGTGCTGCACTCTCAGAGGGTCAGTGCTGAGGGAGTGCCGCACTGTCATAGGGTCAGTGCTGAGGGAGTGCTGCACTGTCAGAGGGTCAGTACTGAGGGAGAGCCGCACTGTCAGAGGGTCAGTGCTGAGGGAGTGTCGCACTGTCAGAGGGTCAGTGCTGAGGGAGTGCCGCACTGTCAGAGGGTCAGTTCTGAGGGAGAGCCGCACTGTCAGAGGGTCGGTGCTGAGGGAGAGCCGCACTGTCAGAGGGTCAGTGCTGAGGGAGTGCCGCACTGTCAGAGGGTCAGTTCTGAGGGAGAGCCGCACTGTCAGAGGGTTGGTGCTGAGGGAGTGCCACACTGTCAGAGGGTCAGTGCTGAGGGAGTGCGGCACTGTCAGGGGGTCAGTGCTGAGGGAGTGCCGCACTGTCAGAGGGTCAGTGCTGAGGGAGTGCCGCACTGTCAGAGGGTCAGTGCTGAGGGAGTGCGGCACTGTCAGAGGGTCAGTTCTGAGGGAGTGCCGCACTGTCAGAGGGTCAGTGCTGAGGGAGTGCGGCACTGTCAGAGGGTCAGTACTGAGGGAGTGCCGCACTGTCAGAGGGTCAGTGCTGAGGGAGTGCCGCACTGTCAGAGGGTCAGTACTGAGGGAGTGCCGCACTGTCAGAGGGTCAGTACTGAGGGAGTGCCGCACTGTCAGAGGGTTAGGATGGTCTGGGATTGGGCAGGAGAAGGTCAGGATGGTGTTAATCTGGGGGCAAGGGTTAGGAGGATGTGTTTGGAGGCGGGGGGGCCCCGGGTGACATCTTTACCCAAGCCAGGCGGTGGGGACCATTGGGGACGGACCGGGGGATGTGTATTGGACACGTGGGTGGTGACCGGAAGCGGATTTTAAGAGTTAACACCAAGGTTTTTGCATGTTTTCCCACCGCTGTTCCATTAAAGCAGACATTTTTAAACCCTGTCGCCTGTTTGGTTGATGCACCAGCTTGTTGTCATGGCAATGAGTGGGCTCCAATGGCTTAGTTGCTAAGAGACCAACATTGTAGATGAGTAACAAACAAAAAATAATGTAAGAATCTTCAGTTGGCACAGGGTGGGCGGTGAGGGAAGAGTTTTACCGTGTATCGCTTTCCCCAAATGACAAGGAAGAGAAACAAATTCCCAATCTCAGCGGCATCGCCGAGGCAGGGAGGTTCAGAACATGGAGACGGCGGGCAGCGAGGGACATTCACGGATTCCCTCCACGGGGCCAACAACAACTGGCTTTTACATCGAGCGGTTCAAAAGCCTCCTCCCCTCCTCGCCCACCACCCCCACCGCCAAGCGCAGCACAGGGAAGCGATCCGCCATCGAAACATCAGGCCCTTCGTGTGCGGGTTAGAACATAGAACATAGAACAGTACAGCACAGAACAGGCCCTTCGGCCCACGATGTTGTGCCGAGCTTTATCTGAAACCAAGATCAAGCTATCCCACTCCCTATCATCCTGGTGTGCTCCATGTGCCTATCCAATAACCGCTTAAATGTTCCTAAAGTGTCTGACTCCACTATCACAGCAGGCAGTCCATTCCACACCCCAACCACTCTCTGCGTAAAGAACCTACCTCTGATATCCTTCCTGTATCTCCCACCACGAACCCTATAGTTATGCCCCCTTGTAATAGCTCCATCCACCCGAGGAAATAGTCTCTGAACGTTCACTCTATCTATCCCCTTCATCATTTTATAAACCTCTATTGAGTCTCCCCTCAGCCTCCTCCGCTCCAGAGAGAACAGCCCTAGCTCCCTCAACCTTTCCTCATAAGACCTACCCTCCAAACCAGGCAGCATCCTGGTAAATCTCCTCTGCACTCTTTCCAGCGCTTCCACATCCTTCTTATAGTGAGGTGACCAGAACTGCACACAATATTCCAAATGTGGTCTCACCAAGGTCCAGTACAGATGCAGCATAACCCCACGGCTCTTAAACTCCAACCCCCTGTTAATAGATGTGCAGGTTAGGGGGATTGGCCATGCTAAATTGTCCCCTTACTGTCCAAAGATGTGCGCGTTAGGTAGATTGGCCATGCTAAATTGTCCCCTTAGTGTCCAATGATGTGTAGGTTAGGTGGATTGGCCATGCTAAATTGGCCCTCAGTGTCCAAAGATGTGTAAGTTGAGTGGATTGGCCATGCTAAATTGCCCCTTAGTGTGCAAAGATGTGTAAGTTGAGTGGATTGGCCGTGCTAAATTGCCCCTGAGTGTCCAAAGATGTGCAGTTTACGTGGATTGGCCATGCTAAATTGCCCCTTAGTGTCCAAAGATGTGCAGGTTAGGGGGATTGGCCATGCTAAATTGCCCCTTAGTGTCCAAAGATGTGCAGGTTAGGGGGATTGGCCATGCTAAATTGCCCCTTAGTGTCCAAAGATGTGCAGGTTAGGGGGATTGGCCATGCTAAATTGCCCCTTAGTGTCCGAAGATGTGCGGGTTAGGTGGATTGGCCATGCTAAATTGCCCCTTCGTGTCCGAAGATGTGCAGGTTAGGTGGATTTGCCATGCTAAATTGCCCTTTAGTGTCCAAAGATGTGCGGGTTAGGTGGATTTGCCGTGCTAAATTGCCCCTTAGTGTCCAAAGATGTGCAGGTTAGGGGGATTAGTGGGGTAAATACGTGGGGTTATGGGAATAGGGCCTTGGGTAAGATGCAGTCTGAGATTTCTTTGAGTGTAAAGTCATCGTGGCAGGATCATCAGTAAATGTCAAACCTCTGAGTCCTGCTGTGGACCTGAACCCACAACCTGAGTGAGAGTGTTGGCCATTCGCCCACAGCTGCCACGGACTGGTCACCTTCAGAAATTTTATGAAAGCTGCTTAAATGTGGGACTTTTATTCCGCGCGAGCCTTCAGAGTTGAATAACAGCGCAGACGCTTGTATTCTAATACATTGCATAATACTATTCATGTACATTATCCCTCGTCCCAGATACACATGGGACTCACACACAGAGTATGTGTGTGTGCAAAAACAGTAGGTCAAATACCAGAACTAATTCCTTGTTACTGAGTAAATACCTCAGGTGGAGGGTTGACATTTATTGACGATGCTGCCATGATGCTGAGAGTAATCTCAGACTGCCCAAATTGATTTTAATACTGGGTTCCCACTGCAGAGTTTCTCACAAGTTGTTTCATCCATAATTGACTCAGCATTACTTTGTTCCAGTCATGTCACCACTCCCCCCCCCTCTCCCACTCTAGTTCACACGCTGAGGAGAGGCGTGTGGGCCCCTCCCCCCCGCCGCCCCCACCCACACGCCTCTCCTCAGCGTGTTAACTGGAGTCCATGAGAACCTGGGACTGTTCTCCTTAAAGTTTATTCCTAAGTGTCACAAGTACACTGCAATGAAGTTCCTGTGAAAATCCCCCTCGTCGCCACACACTCCGGCGCCTGTTCGGGTAACACTGAGGGGGAATTTAGCACAGCCCAATGCACCCTAACCCCGCACGTCTTTGGGAGGAAACGGGAGCACTCGGAGGAAACCCACGCAGACACGGGGAGAATGTGCAGACTCCGCACAGACAGTGACCCAAGCCGGACGAATGTGGGACTCGCTGCCACAGGGAGTGGGGAGAATGTGGGACTCGTTCCCACGGGGAGTGGGGGAGAATGTGGGACTCGCTCCCTCAGGGAGTTGGGAGAATGTGGGACTCGCTCCCACAGGGAGTTGAGAGAATGTGGGACTCGCTCCCACGGGGAATGGGGGAGAATGTGGGACTCGCTCCCACGGGGGAATGGGGGAGAATGTGGGACTCGTTCCCACGGGGGAGTGGGGAGAATGTGGGACTCGTTCCCACGGGGGAGTGGGGAGAATGTGGGACTCACTCCCACAGGGAGTGGGGAGAATGTGGGACTCACTCCCACGGGGAGTGGGGGAGAATGTGGGACTCGCTCCCACGGGGAGTGGGGGGAATGTGGGACTCGCTCCCACAGGGGAGTGGGGAGAATGTGGGACTCGCTCCCACGGGGAGTGGGGGAGAATGTGGAACTCGCTCCCACAGGGGAGTGGGGAGAATGTGGGACTCGCTCCCACGGGGAGTGGGGGAGAATGTGGGACTCGCTCCCACGGGGAGTGGGGGAGAATGTGGGACTCACTCCCACGGGGGAATGGGGGAGAATGTGGGACTCGTTCCCACGGGGGAGTGGGGAGAATGTGGGACTCGCTCCCACAGGGGAGTGGGGGAGAATGTGGGACTCGCTCCCTCAGGGAGTTGGGAGAATGTGGGACTCGCTCCCACAGGGAGTTGAGAGAATGTGGGACTCGCTCCCACGGGGAATGGGGGAGAATGTGGGACTCGCTCCCACGGGGGAATGGGGGAGAATGTGGGACTCGTTCCCACGGGGGAGTGGGGAGAATGTGGGACTCACTCCCACAGGGAGTGGGGAGAATGTGGGACTCACTCCCACAGGGAGTGGGGAGAATGTGGGACTCGCTCCCACGGGGAGTGGGGAGAATGTGGGACTCACTCCCACGGGGAGTGGGGGAGAATGTGGGACTCGCTCCCACGGGGGAGTGGGGGAGAATGTGGGACTCGTTCCCACGGGGGAGTGGGGAGAATGTGGGACTCACTCCCACAGGGAGTGGGGAGAATGTGGGACTCACTCCCACGGGGAGTGGGGGAGAATGTGGGACTCGCTCCCACGGGGAGTGGGGGGAATGTGGGACTCGCTCCCACAGGGGAGTGGGGAGAATGTGGGACTCGCTCCCACGGGGAGTGGGGGAGAATGTGGAACTCGCTCCCACAGGGGAGTGGGGAGAATGTGGGACTCGCTCCCACGGGGAGTGGGGGAGAATGTGGGACTCGCTCCCACGGGGAGTGGGGGAGAATGTGGGACTCACTCCCATGGGGGAATGGGGGAGAATGTGGGACTCGTTCCCACGGGGGAGTGGGGAGAATGTGGGACTCGCTCCCACAGGGGAGTGGGGAGAATGTGGGACTCGCTCCCACGGGGAGTGGGGGAGAATGTGGGACTCGCTCCCACGGGGAGTGGGGGAGAATGTGGGACTCACTCCCACAGGGAGTGGGGAGAATGTGGGACTCGCTCCCATGGTAAATACTCAAGGCAAACAGTACAGCACAGGCACAGGCCCTTCGGCCCTTCAAGTCTATGCTGATCATGATGCCCTAACGAAACTAAAAAAAAATCTTCTGCCCTTACTCGGTCTCCCTCTATTCATGGACCCATCCAGATGCCTCTTAAACGTTGCTAATGCGTCCGCTTCCACCACCTCCTCTGGCAGCGCGTTCCAGGCACCCACCACTCTCTGCGTGAAAACCTTCCCCCGCACATCCCCCTTAAACTTTCCCCCCCCCCCCCGCTCCCTTTCTAATTGTCATTTGCTTTCAGGTCAATTACGTTGAGGGCGGGTTTTTCCCGTTGTGCTATCCGAAACCGGAAAATCCCGCCTGAGGTCAACGGACCATCCCATGGTCCGCCCCTCGCCCGCTCCGATTCCCGTGGCGAGGGGAACGGGAAAATACGCCCCAGACTGTCTACTCAAACATCGTAGAATCGATGGAAAGCTGTTCAGCGTTGCTCACCTGAGATCCGGGACAATGGTTCCCCAAGACATCACCGGACAGTATCACTAATGTTACTGGACCAGGACGGCACGGTGCCTCACAGCGCCAGGGACCAGCTTGGGTCACTGTCCATGTGGGGTCTGCACATTCTCCCCATGTCCGCGTGAGTTTCCTCCGGGTGCTCCGGTTCCCTCCCACAGTCCCCCAATGCCGACGCTATAGTTAAGAAAGCTCCACCAACGCCTCTACTTCCTCAGAAGACTAAGGAAATTTGGCATGTCAGCTACGACTCTCACCAACTTTTGCAGATGCACCATAGAAAGCATTCTTTCTGGTTGTATCACAGCTTGGTCTGGGGCTCCTGCTCTGCCCAAGACCACAAGGAACTACAAAAGGTGGTGAATGTAGCCCAATCCATCACGCAAACCAGCCTCCCATCCATTGACTCTGTCTACACTTCCCGCTGCCTCGGGGAAAAGCAGCCAGCATAATTAAGGATCCCACGCACCCCGAACATTCTCTCTTCCACCTTCTTCCATCGGGAAAAAGATACAAAAGTCTGAGGTCACGTACCGACCGACTCAAGAACAGCTTCTTCCCTGCTGCTGTCAGACTTTTGAATGGACCTACCTCGCATTAAGTTGATCTTTCTCTACACCCCGAGCTGTGACTGTAACACTACATTCTGCTCCCTCTCCATTCCTTCTCTATGAATGGTATGCTTTGTCTGTATAGCGCGCAAGAAACAATACTTTTCACTGTGTCCCAGTACATGTGACAATAATAAATCAAATCTATGTACTCTATGAACGGTATACTTTGTCTGTATAGGGCGCAAGAAACAATACTTTTCATTGTATCCCAGTACATGTGACAATAATAATTCAAATGAAACCACACAGTCCGAAAGACGTGCTGGTTAGGGTGGATTGTCCGTGCTAAATTCTCCCTCAGTGTTACCCGAACAGGCGCCGGAGTGTGGCGACTGGGGGATTTTCACAGTAACTTCATAGAACATAGAACAGTACAGCACAGAACAGGCCCTTCGGCCCACGATGTTGTGCCGAGCTTTATCTGAAACCAAGATCAAGCTATCCCACTCCCTATCATTCTGGTGTGCTCCATGTGCCTATCCAATAACCACATAAATGTTCCTAAAGTGTCTGACTCCACTATCACTGCAGGCAGTCCATTCCACACCCCAACCACTCTCTGCGTGAAGAACCTACCTCTGATATCCTTCCTGTATCTCCCACCATGAACCCTATAGTTATGCCCCCTTGTAATAGCTCCATCCACCCGAGGAAATAGTCTTTGAACGTTCACTCTATCCATCCCCTTCACCATTTTATAAACCTCTATTAAGTCTCCCCTCAGCCTCCTCCGCTCCAGAGAGAACAGCCCTAGCTCCCTCAACCTTTCCTCATAAGACCTACCCTCCAAACCAGGCAGCATCCTGGTAAATTTCCTTGCAGTGTTCATGTACGCCTAACTTGCGACACTAATAAATAAACTTTAAACTTTAAAAAGCAAATAAGGGGAGTGAAGAGGGAGTATGATCGGAGAGTGACAGCTAACAGAAAAGGGAATCGGAAAGTCCTCTGTGGGCACATAAAGGGTAAAAGGGTGGTAGATGGAGTAAGACCAAGACGTAACCTAACAGGGGAGAGAGGCCTGGACACGGTGGGGGCAGCTGAGGTAGTTTATAAGTACTTTGCACCTGTATTTACCAAGGAAGAAGCTGCTACCCAGACTATGGTGAAACTCACCAGGTGAGTTTAAAATTGACGAGGAGGAGAATCGGCTGTCTGTACTGAGGGACCAGATGAGACACGTCCCAGGATTTTGATTTGATTTATTGTTGTCACATGTATTATACAGACAAAGCATACCGTTCATCGAGTACATAGATTTGATTTATTATTGTCACATGTATTGGGATACAGTGAAAAGTATTGTTTCTTGCGCGCTATACAGACAAAGCATACCGTTCATAGAGTATATTCATTTGATTTATTATTGTCACGTGTATGTGTCACATGTCACATGCTGTAAACCTTTCTGACTCTATAAAGCATTTAGACAGTTCCATGGGTACGATGGGTACAGGGGGATATGGGCCAAACGCGGGCAATTGGGAATAGATTCGGAGTTTTTAAAAAAGGAGCGACATGGACAAGTTGGGCCGAAGGGCCAGTTTCCATGCTGTAAACCTCTATGACTCTATGTACTGGGATACGGTGAAAAGTATTGTTTCTTGCGCGCTATACAGACAAAGCATACCGTTCATAGAGTACATAGATTTGATTTATTATTGTCACATGCATTGGGATACAATGAAATGTATTGTTTCTTGCGCCCCATACAGACAAAGCATACCGTTCATAGAGTATATAGATTTGATTTATTATTGTCACACGTATTAGTATGCAGTGAAAAGTTTAGAAACATAGAAACATGGAAAAACTACAGCACAAAACAGGCCCTTCGGCCCCACAAGTTGTGCCGAACATATCCCTACCTTTTAGGCCTACCTATAACCCTCCATCCTATTAAGTCCCATGTACTCATCCAGGAGTCTCTTAAAAGTCCCGATTGAGTTTGCCTCCACCACCACTGACGGCAGCCGATTCCACTCGCCCACCACCCTCTGTGTGAAAAACTTACCCCTAACATTTCCCCTGTACCTACCCCCCAGCACCTTAAACCTGTGTCCTCTCGTAGCAGCCATTTCCACCCTGAGAAAAAGCCTCTGAGAGTCCACCCGATCTATGCCTCTCAACATCATATATACCTCTATTAGGTCTCCTCTCATCCTACGTCTCTCCAAGGAGAAAAGACCGAGCTCCCTCAGCCTATCCTCATAAGGCATGCCACTCAATCCAGGCAACATCCTTGTAAATCCCCTCTGCACCCTTTCAATCTTTTCCACATCCTTCCTGTAATGAGGTGACCAGAACTGAGCACAGTACTCCAAGTGGGGTCTGATGAGGGTCTTCTATAGCTGCATCATTATCCCCGGACTCCTAAACTCAATCTCTCGATTGATAAAGGCCAGCACACCATACGCCTTCTTAACCACCTCCTCCACCTGCGGGGCCGATTTTAGAGTCCTATGGACCCGGACCCCAAGGTCCTTCTGATCCTCTACAGTACTAAGAGTCTTTCCCTTTATATTGTACTCCTTCATCCCATTTGACCTGCCAAAATGGACCACTATGCACTTATCTGGGTTGAAGTCCATCTGCCACTTCTCCGCCCAGTCTTGCATCCTATCTATGTCCCTTTGTAACTTCTGACATCCCACCAGACTATCCACAACCCCACCAACCTTCGTGTCGTCGGCAAACTTACCAACCCAACCCTCCACTTCCTCATCCAGGTCATTTATGAAAATGACAAACAGCAAGGGTCCCAAAACAGATCCCTGGGGCACACCACTGGTGACCGACCTCCATTTAGAGAAAGTTAAGTTTATTTTATTAGTGTCACAAGTAAGGCTTACATTAACACTGCAATGAAGTCACTGTGAAATTCCCCTAGTCGCTACAGTCCGGCGCCTGTTTGGGTCAGTGCACCCTAACCCGCACATCTTTGGACTGTGGGAAGAAACCGGAGCACCCGGAGGATACCCACGCAGACACGGGGAGAACGTGCAGACTCCACACAGACAGTGACCCAAGCCGGGAATCGAACCCGGGGTCCCTGGCACTGTGAGGCAGCAGTGCTAACCCGCTGTGCCACCGTGCCGCCCAGTATTATTTTCTTGCGCACTGTACAGACAAAGCATACCGTTCATAGAGTAGGAAACAGGAGAACTTCTTACTGGGGGGAATTCTGGATGAAACTAATAGTCAGATGGACAAATACGGGTTGACTAAGGAAAGCCTGCGCGGATTTGTTGAGGGAAAATCGTGTTCAACTAACGTAGAGATTTTCGGGAGGTAACAGAGAGGGTTGATGAGGGCAATTCTGTTGATGCGGTTTTCCAAAAGACACAGTTCAGCAAAACTGACCTGTGAGCAAAGTAATAGCTTGTGGAATAAAAGGACAGCAGCAATGTGGATATGGTATAGGCTGAGTGACAGGATACAGAGTATAGTATACTTCATGGAGTTTAGAAGGATGAGGGGGGAATCTCATAGAAACTTACAGAATACTGGAAGGCCTGGATAGAGTGGACATGGGAAAGATATTTCCATTAGTATTTGATTTGACCTGATTTATTATTGTCACATGTATTAGTATACGGTGAAAAGTATTGATTCTTGCGCGCCATATGACACTAAAGTCGGTGGAGTTGTAGACAGTGCGGAGGGAAGTGGCAGGTTACAGAGGGACATAGATAAGCTGCAGAGCTGGGCTGAGAGGTGGCAAATGGAGTTTAATGCGGAAAAGTGTGAGGTGATTCACTTTGGAAGGAGTAACAGGAATACAGAGTACTGGGCTAATACTTGGTAGTGTGGATGAACAGAGGGATCTGGGTGTCCATGGGCGGCACGGTAGCACAGTGGTTAGCACTGCTGCTTCACAGCTCCAGGGTCCCGGGTTCGATTCCCGGCTCGGGTCACTGTCTGTGTGGAGTTTGCACATTCTCCTCGTGTCTGCGTGGGTTTCCTCCGGGTGCTCCGGTTTCCTCCCACAGTCCAAAGATGTGCGGGTTAGGTTGATTGGCCAGGTTAAAAATTGCCCCTTAGAGTCCTGGGATGCGTAGGTTAGAGGGATTAGCGGGTAAAATATGTGGGGGTAGGGCCTGGGTGGGATTGTGGTCGGTGCAGACTCGATGGGCCGAATGGCCTCCTTCTGCACTGTAGGGTTTCTATGATTCTATGATGTGCATAGATCCCTAAAGTTGGCACCGAGGTTGATAGGGTTGTTAAGAAGGCGCATGGTGTGTTAGCTTTTATTGGGAGAGGGATTGAGTTTCGGAGCCAGGAGGTCATGCTGCAACTGTACAAAACTCTGGTGCGGCCGCATTTGGAGTATTGCATACAGTTCTGGTCGCCGCATTATAGGAAAGATGTGGAAGCTTTGGAAAGGGTGCAGAGGAGATTTACCAGGATGTTGCCTGGTATGGTGGGAAAATCGTATGAGGAAAGGCTGAGGGGCTTGAGGTTGTTTTCGTTAGAGAGAAGAAGGTTAAGAGGTGACTTAATAGAGGCATACCAGATGATCAGAGGATTAGATAGGGTGGATAGTGAGAGCCTTTTTCCTCAGATGGTGATGGCTAGCACGAGGGGACATAGCTTTAAATTGAGGGGTGAGAGATATAGGACAGATGTTAGAGGTAGGTTCTTTACCCAGAGAGTAGTAAGGGCGTGGAATGCCCTGCCTGCAGCAGTAGTGGACTCGCCAACATTAAGAGCATTCAAATGGTTATTGGATAAACATATGGATGATATTGGAATAGTGTAGGTTAGAGGGGCTTTAGATTGGTACCACTGGTCGGCGCAACATCGAGGGCCGAAGGGCCTGTACTGCGCTGTAATGTTCTACGTTCTATAAGAACTAGGAGCAGGAGTAGGCCATCTGGCCCCTCGAGCCTACTCCGCCATTCAATAAGATCATGGCTGATCTTTTCGTGGACTCAGCTCCACTTACCCGCCCACTCACCATCACCCTTAATTCCTTTACTGTTCAAAAATCTATCTATCCTTGCCTATCCTATACAGACAAAGCATACCGTTCATAGAGGAGGAAAGGACAGAGTGCAGAATGTAGTGTTACAGTCATAGCTAGGGTGTAGAGAAAGATCAACTTAATGCAAGTTGACAGGTGGAGGCTTTGGAGGGAGTGCAGACAGGGTTTAGCAGGGTGTTGCCTGGTATGGAGGGTATTAGCTACGAGGGGAGATTGAATAAACTGGGATTGTTCTCCCTGGAAAGACGGAGGCTGAGAGGTGACCCGATAGAAGTTTATAAAATTATGAGGGGTGTGGATAGGGTGAAGAGTTGGAAGCTTTTTCCCAGGGGCAGAAATGACAATTACAGGGGGCACAAGTTCAAGATAAGGGGGGAAAGGTTCAGTGGGGATGTGCGGGGGGGGAGTTTTTCACACAGAGGGTGGTGGGGGCCTGGAATGCACTGCCATGTGAGGGGGTTGGGGCAGACACATGAGCCACATTTGAGACTTATCTGGATAGACACATGAACAGACAGGGAATAGAGGGTTACAGGCGGTTGGTCTGGATAGGACAATGTGATCGGCGCAGGAGGGCCGAAGGGCCTGTTCCTGTGCTGTACTGTTCTTTGTTCTTCGTCCATTCAAAAGTCTGATGGCAGCAGGGAAGAAGTTGTTCTTGAGTTGATTTGTATTTGACCTCAAACTTTTGTATCTTTTTCCCGACGGAAGAAGAGAGAATGTCCGGGGTGCGTGGGGGTCCTTGATTATGCTGGCTGCTTTTCCCGAGGCAGCGGGAAGTGTAGACAGAGTCAATGGATGGGAGGCTGGTTTGCGTGATGGATTGGGCTACATTCATGAACTTTTGTAGTTCCTTGTGGTCTTGGGCAGAGCAGGAGCCCAGATCAAGCTGTGATACAACCAGAAAGGATGCTTTCTATGGTTACGGGCAAGAGGCAGGAGAATGTGATTGAGAAACTTATTAGCCATGATTGAATGGCGGAGCAGACTCGATGGGCTGAATGGCCTAATTCTGCTCCTATATCTTATGTTAGGGGTTAATGGATGTTTCTCGGGCTGGAGGTAGGTTTGTAGTGGAGTTTCCCAGGGGTCAGTATTGGGACCCTTGCTCTTCCCAGAACCGTGAGGAGAATGGTGCAGAACTTCAGAAGGACATTTTGGAAGTCTAAAGGTGGAGAAGGTGGACAGGTGGAAGATAAAGTTCAATGTGGAAAAATGTGAGGTGATTTATTTAATCTCAAACAATGACGAGACAGAGTACAGGAAAGAGATAGAGAACCTGGTGAACTGGTGCGGCAACAATAATCTCTCCCTCAATGACAACAAAACAAAGGAGATTGTCATCGACTTCAGGAAGCGTAAAGGAGAACATGCCCCTGTCTACATCAACGGGGACGAAGTAGAAAGGGTCGAGAGCTTCAAGTTTCTCAGAGTCCAGATCACCAACAACCTGTCCTGGTCCCCCCCATGCTGACACTATAGTTAAGAAAGCCCCACCAACACCTCTACTTTCTCAGAAGACTAAGGAAATTTGGCATGTCCACTACGACTCTCACCAACTTTTAAAGATGCCCCATAGAAAGCATTCTTTCTGGTTGTATCACAGCTTGGTATGGGGCTCCTGCTCTGCCCAAGACCACAAGGAACTACAAAAGGTCGTGAATGTAGCCCAATCCATCACGCAAACCAGCCTCCCATCCATTGACTCTGCCTACACTTCCCGCTGCCTCGGGAAAAGCAGCCAGCATAATCAAGGACCCCACACACCCCGGACATTCTCTCTTCCACCTTCTTCCGTCGGGAAAAAGATACAAAAGTCTGAGGTCATATCATGTACCAACCGACTGAAGAACAGCTTCTTCCCTGCTGCCGTCAGACTTTTGAATGGACCTACCTCGCATTAAGTTGATCTTTCTCTACACCCTAGCTATGACTGTAAGGCTACATTCTGCACTCTCTCCTTTCCTTCTCTATGAACGGTATGCTTTGTCTGTACAGCGCGCAGGAAACAATACTTTTCACTGTGTCCTAGTACATGTGACAATAATAAATCAAATCTATGTACTCTATGAACAGTATGCTTTGCATAACGTGCAAGAAACAATACTTTTCACTGTCATAGAATCCTACAGTGCAGAAAGAGGCCATTCAGCCCATCGGGTCTGCACCAACCACAATCCCACCCTGGCCCTATCCACATATCCCTACATATTTACCCACTCACCCCTCTAACCTATGCATCCCGGGACACTAAGGGGCAATTTAGAATGGCCAATCAACCTAGCCCGCACATCTTTGGGCTGTGGGAGGAAACCGGAGCACCCGGAGGGAACCCACTATGTACTCTATGAACGGTATGCTTTGTCTGTATAGCGCGCAAGAAACAATACTTTTCGCTGTATACTAATACGTCACAATAATAAATCAAATCAAAGTTTTCTCGGAAGACCGTGGAGACACATTATAAAGTAAAGGGTATAAATCTAAACGGACTGAGAGCACAGGTTGACAGAACAGTTAACAGTATCCTCGGTTTTACTAACTGTGGCACAGCGTTCAAGAGTAAGTAGGTTATTTTGAACTTCTACAAGGCATGAGTCAGATCTTAGCTGGAAGATTGTGCGCAGTTCTGGGCGCCACACCATCGGAAGGATGTGAAATCACTGCCGAGAGTGCGGAAGAGGTTCACAAGAATCGTTCCAGGGATGAGAAACTTTACTCTTTTTGGGGCGGCACGGTGGCACAGTGGGTTAGCGCTGCTGCCTCACAGCGCCAGGGACCCGGGTTCAATCCCAGCGGCACGGTGGCACAGTGGGTTAGCACCGCTGCCTCACAGCGCCAGGGACCCGGGTTCGATTCCCGGCCTCGGGTCACTGTCTGTGCGGAGTCTGCGCGTTCTCCCCGTGTCTGCGTGGGTTTCCTCCGGATGCTCCGGTTTCCCCCCACACTCGGAAAGACGTGCTGGTTAGGGTGCTAAATTCTCCCTCAGTGTTACCCGAACATGTGCCGGGAGTGTGGCGACGAGGGGATTTTCGGAGTAACTTCATTGCAGTGTTAATGTAAGTCTACTTGTGACACTAATTTAATCCAGATAAATGCGAAGTGATGCATTTTGGAAGAACCAATGTAGGGGAGAGTTATGCAATAAATGGCAGAGCCATCAAGAGTATAGAAACACAGAGGGACCGAGGTGTGCAAGTCCACAAATCCTTGAAGGTGGCAGCACAGGTGGAGAAGGTGGTGAAGAAGGCATATGGTATGCTTGCCTTTATAGGACGGGGTGTAGTGTATAAAAGCTGGAGTCTGATGATGCAGCTGTATAGAACGCTGGTTAGGCCACATTTGGAGTACTGCGTCCAGTTCTGGTCGCCGCACTACCAGAAGGACGTGGAGGCTTTAGAGAGAGTGCAGAGAAGGTTTACCAGGATGTTGCCTGGTATGGAGGGTCTTAGCTATGAGGAGAGATTGGGTAAACTGGGCTTGTTCTCCCTGGAATGACGGAGAATGAGGGGAGATCTAATAGAGGTCCACAAGATTATGAAGGGTATAGATAGGGTGAACAGTGGGAAGCTTTTTCCCAGGTCGGAGGTGATGATCACGAGGGGTCACGGGCTCAAGGTGAGAGGGGCGAAGTATAACTCAGATATCAGAGGGATGTTTTTTTACACAGAGGGTGGTGGGGGCCTGGAATGCGCTGCCAAGTAGGGTGGTGGAGGCAGGCACGCTGACATCGTTTAAGACTTACCTGGATAGTCACATGAGCAGCCTGGGAATGGAGGGATACAAACGAATGGTCGAGTTGGACCAAGGAGCGGCACAGGCTTGGAGGGCCGAAGGGCCTGTTTCCTGTGCTGTACTGTTCTTTGTTCCTTGTTCTTTAATAAATAAACTTTAAACTTTAGTTACGAGGCGAGATTGGAGAGTTTGGAACTGTTCTCCTTGGGCAGAAGAAGAGGAGATATGAGAGAGAGAGATGTTCAAAAGCATGAGTGGACTGGACAGAATAGATCGGGAGAAATTTTTCCCGCTCGGAAAAGGATGGAGAACGAGAGGGTGCAAGATTTAAAGTGATTTGCAAGAGAAGCAAATGCGACGTGAGAGAAAATGTCATCGCCCAGAGGGTGGTTGGGGTCTGGAACACGCTGCCTGGAAGTGTAGCGAAGGCAGGTGTGGTGGGGCGGCACGGTGGCACAGTGGGTTAGCGCTGCTGCCTCACAGCGCCAGGGCCCCGGGTTCAATCCCAGCGGCACGGTGGCACAGTGGGTTAGCGCCGCTGCCTCACAGCGCCAGGGACCCGGGTTCAATCCCAGCGGCACGGTGGCACAGTGGGTTAGTGCCGCTGCCTCACAGCGCCAGGGACCCGGGTTCGATTCCCGGCCTCGGGTCACTGCCTGTGCGGAGTCTGCACGTTCTCCCCGTGTCTGCGTGGGTATCCTCCGGGTGCTCCGGTTTCCTCCCACAGTCTGAAAGACGTGCTGGTTAGGTTGATTGGCCATGCTAAAATTGAGCCTAGCGCCAGCGGGACGAGCAGGGTAAATATGCGGGGTGACAGGAATAGGGCCTGGGTGGGATTGTGGGGGTTGCAGGCTCGATGGGCTGAATGGCCTCTTTCTGCACAGTAGGGATTCTATGATTCTAGGTTCAATCGAGGCATTCAAGACGGCATAGAACATAGAACAGTACAGCACAGAACAGGCCCTTCGGCCCACGATGTTGTGCCGAGCTTTATCTGAAACCAAGATCAAGCTATCCCACTCCCTATCATCCTGGTGTGCTCCATGTGCCTATCCAATAACCGCTTAAATGTTCCTAAAGTGTCTGACTCCACTATCACTGCAGGCAGTCCATTCCACACCCCAACCACTCTCTGCGTAAAGAACCTACCTCTGATATCCTTCCTATATCTCCCACCACGAACCCTATAGTTATGCCCCCTTGTAATAGCTCCATCCACCCGAGGAAATAGTCTCTGAACGTTCACTCTATCTATCCCCTTCATCATTTTATAAACCTCTATTAAGTCTCCCCTCAGCCTCCTCCGCTCCAGAGAGAACAGCCCGAGCTCCCTCAACCTTTCCTCATAAGACCTACCCTCCAAACCAGGCAGCATCCTGGTAAATCTCCTCTGCACTCTTTCCAGCGCTTCCACATCCTTCTTATAGTGAGGCATTGGGTGATTATTTGAACAGAAACAATGTGTCGGGATACAGGAAGAAAGCAGGGAAATGGCAGTAAATCATGATGCTCACTGAGAGAGACAGTGCAGACAGGATGGGCTGAATGGCCTCCCTCTGCACTATAACAATTCTGTGATATAGAAAGGCAGGAGGTTTCGGAGACTGTGAGCAGTCAGCAAAACGGTAAGCCAAAGACACTTTGTAAAATACAATTTCACATGGAAAGCAAGATCCGAAATCATCCTAAATCATCAGAATAGAAGAGCAGGGATGTACTTCTGAGGCTGTATGGGGCTCTGCTCAGACCCACGGCACGGTAGCACAGTGGTTAGCACTGCTGCTTCACAGCTCCAGGGACCTGGGTTCGATTCCCGGCTCGGGTCACTGTCTTGTGTGGAGTTTGCACATTCTCCTCGTGTCTGCGTGGGTTTCCTCCGGGTGCTCCGGTTTCCTCCCACAGTCCAAAGATGTGCGGGTTAGGTTGATTGGCCGTGCTAAAATTGCCCCTTAGTTTCCTGAGATGCGTAGGTTAGTGGGATTAGTGGATGGGATGTGGGGGTAGGACCTGGGTGGGATTGTGGTCGGTGCAGACTCGATGGGCCGAATGGCCTCTTTCTGCACTGTCGGATTCTATGATCTATGGTTCTATGATCATTTGGAGTATCGTGAGCAGTTTTGGGCCCCGTATCTAAGGAAGGATGTGCTGGCCTCGGAAAGGGTCCAGAGGAGGTTCACAAGAATGATCCCTGGAATGAAGAGCTTGTCGTATGAGGAACGGGTTGAGGACTCTGGGTCTGTACTCGATGGAGTTTAGAAGGATGCGGGGGGGAGGGATCTTATTGAAACTTACAGGATACTGCGAGGCCTGGATAGAGTGGACGTGGAGAGGATGTTTCCACTAGTAGGAAAAACTAGAACCAGAGGGCACAACCTCAGGCTAAAGGGACGATCCTTTCAAACAGAGATGAGGAGGAATTTCTCCAGCCAGAGGGTGGTGAATCTGTGGAACTCTTTGCCGCAGAGGCGGCCGGGTCACTGAGTGTCTTTAAGACAGAGATAGATAGGGTCTTGATTAATGAGGGGATCAGGGGGTTATGGGGAAAAGGCGGGAGAATGGGGATGAGAAAAATATCAGCCGTGATTGAATGGGGGAGCAGACTCGATGGGCCGAGTGGCCTCATTCTGCTCCTGTGTCTTGTGGTCTTGTCTAACGGCCCCACACGGGGGTCACCCACCAACATCAACAGAATTCAGCACCTCACCCCTGGGAGGGAGGGAATCGGAAGACTTTTACTCTCAGTGGCAGCAGCGCGTGAGCCAGGGGGTGAGCGGGTGAAAGAGGGAGGGGGGGCCAGACGAGGGAGAGGGGTGAGGGTGGCAGGCGAGAGACAGGTGCAGGTGAGGGAGGAAGGGGGGGGGGGGTGGGGGGTGGCGTTGGGCATGTGAGGGATAAGCGAAAGGGAGCGGGTCTGAGCAAGAGCAGGGTGCGGGAGAAGGGGAGTGGACGGGGGATGGCGTGAGGGTGAGGGAGAGGGAAGAGGGTGAGGGAGGAAGTGTGAGGGAAGAGGGTGCAGGCGAGGGGGAGGTTGTGGGTGAGGGAGCGGCTGCGGGCAGGGGATAGGGTGCAGGCGAGGGGGAGGTTGTGGGTGAGGGAGCGGCTGCGGGCAGGGGATAGGGTGCAGGCGAGGGGGAGGTTGTGGGTGAGGGAGCGGCTGCGGGGAAGGGATAGGGTGCAGGCGAGGGAAGGGTTTGGAGGTCCATTTGTGACGTGTGGTGTTAGAATGTAACCGGTGACAACTTTGCATTGGACGTAATGTGACCAATGGGAGCAGGATGTAAGGGTCAGCTGACCCAGTGAACCATGGAATCCATGACAGAGTGATGTCATAGTCAGCTGACCAGCTGATTCGCGACAAATAAGGAACTATGGTGAATTGTGGGGAGTTTGCAGTGGCCCAGGGCGAGGCCCCAAGTTTGGAGTAATGAAGTTTCATTATTAAACCCGTTCTTTGATTGAAAAGTTGGAGTAAGTTTTGTTGTATTTTCATTAGCTTCATTTCAAAGAGTTCCTTCTGAAGGAACATTTGGGTCGCTTACAAATGCTACTGATTTTCACACATTTAAACTTCATGGAAATGAGAAATACATTTCAATATTTGGTCAAGAATTATAAGGTTATACGCTGCATTAACGGCATTGGCTGAAAAATAGCACAGCTTTACTCTGTATCTAACCCTGTGCTGTACCTGTCCTGGGAGTGTTTGGTGGGGGACAGTGTAGAGAGAGCTTTACTCTGTATCTAACCCCGTGCTGTACCTGTCCTGGGAGTGTTTGATGGGGGACAGTGTAGAGGGAGCTTTACTCTGTATCTAACCCCGTGCTGTACCTGTCCTGGGAGTGTTTGATGGGGGACAGTGTAGAGGGAGCTTTACTCTGTATCTAACCCCGTGCTGTACCTGTCCTGGGAGTGTTTGATGGGGGACAGTGTAGAGGGAGCTTTACTCTGTATCTAACCCCGTGCTGTACCTGTCCTGGGAGTGTTTGATGGGGGACAGTGTAGAGGGAGCAAGTTTATTGATTGAAGATTCTGACCCTTTGCAAACGCCCCCCTCACAATGACAGCTGCTGTTCTTTGGTTGGGAACCTTCAGGGGCACCAGCCAAAACTATGAGTCGAAAGCATCATGCAAGTGGGGATGTGGGCACCTCTGAATCCACAGTGATCCAGTCAGCGTTCGGTCGTCAACCTAGTCAACCTTCTCCGTGTGAGTCACGGTGACAGGTCTCAACCGCCAGGAACTGAGGGTGTCTCTCACACACACAGAGAACTGAGCCCTCTGAATAGCAGCTGTGTCACACAGTGAGAGATAAACTTCTCAGCACCTGTCCCTCACCCCCCCCACTGACATCAAACCCCCCGCTGCGGCTCCGCTGACTGGGTGGGTGGCACCCCCCCCATCTCGAAGTCAGGGTGTCGTTGGTTCAAGGACCTTTCCGGGCATTTCAGCCCCATTAGCAGGGATGACACTGTGTCCGTGAGTGCTAGAGGGTGGCACAGTGGGTTAGCGCTGCTGCCTCACAGCGCCAGGGACCCGGGTTCAATCCCAGCGACACAGTGGGTTAGCGCTGCTGCCTCACAGCGCCAGGGATCCGGTCTCTATTCCCAGCTTGGGTCACTGTCTGTGTGGAGTCTGCGTGTTCTCCCCGTGTCTACGTGGGTTTCCTCCGGGTGCTCCGGTTTCCTCCCACAGTCCGAAAGACGTGCTGGTTAGGGTGCTAAATTCTCCCTCAGTGTTACCCGAACAGGCGCCGGAGTGTGGGCGACTAGGGGGATTTTCACAGTAACTTCATTGCAGTGTTAATGTAAGCCTTACTTGTGACAGTAATAAATAAGCTTTAAACTTTTAAACTTCACATACAGAAAGGAGCACGGAGAATAGACAGGGTTGGAGGGGGAGGGGGAGGAGGGGGTGGGACATAGGGATATAGGGATATAGGAATTAGGAGCAGAAGTCAGCAAACTCGAGCCTCCTCCGCTGTTCAATCAGATCATGGCTGATCTCCCCCTGGTCTCAAATCCACCTCCCCACCTGTTTCCCATGTCCCTTTAACCCGTTTCCTATCAGAAATATATCCATCTCCTTCTTGAACCCATTCAATGATTCAGACTCCCCCGCGCTCTGGGGCAGCGAGTTCCACAAATTCACCACCCTCTGCGAGAAGTAGCTCCTCCTCATCTCAGTGTTAAATCTTTGATTTGATTTGATTCATTATTGTCACGTGTATAAACATACAGTGAAAAGTATTGTTTCTTGCGCGCTCTACAGACAAAGCATACCGTTCATAGAGAAGGAAAGGAGCGGGTGCAGAATGCAGTGTTACAGTCATAGCTAGGGTGCAGAGAAAGATCAGCTTAATGCGAGGTAGGTCCATTCAAAAGTCTGACAGCAGCAGGGAAGAAGCTGTTCTTGAGTCGGTCGGTACGTGACCTCAGACTTTTGTATCTTTTTCCCAACGGAAGAAGGTGGATTGGCAAGTCACGTTGCAGCTTTATGGAACCTTAGTGAGGCCGCACTTGGAATATAGTGTTCAATTCTGGTCGCCACACTACCAGAAGGATGTGGAGGCTTTGGAGAGGGTACAGAAAAGATTTACCAGGATGTTGCCTGGTATGGAGGGCATTAGCTATGAGGAGAGGTTGGAGAAACTTGGTTTGTTCTCACTGGAACGACGGAGGTTGAGGGGCGACCTGATAGAAGTCTACAAGATTATAGGAGGCATGGACAGAGTGGATAGTCAGAAGCTTTTTCCCCAGGGTGGAGGAGTCAATGACTAGGGGGCCACAGGTTTAAGGTGCGAGGGGCAAGGTTTAAAGGAGATGTACGAGGCAGATTTTTTACACAGAGAGTGGTGGGTGCCTGGAACTCGTTGCTGGGGGAGGGAATGGAAGCGGATACGGTCGTGACTTTTAAGGGGCGT